>NW_003101634.1:19226-147406 GCF_000003855.2 Blastomyces gilchristii SLH14081 | reverse complement strand
CAGATATTATTATTTTCTTTCAATAACTTTTTATTATAGATATTTATAGAGTTGAATAATATCAAACTCATTCTTTTTATCTATAATATTACTCACAAGAATATCAGAGTCAGATATAATATTAAATCTCAGATTAAATTAATATCTTGATCTTTTTCTCTTATAAATTACTACTCTTGATTTTATCTCAGATTTTTCAGATAGAAAGTAGTAATAGTTTAAATAAGAAATAATATACTTTTACTCAGTATCAAAGTTTGATTCTTAAAGAAGTATAAAATTAACTTTTTATTCAAATATAATCTGAAGATAAGAATATATATAATTTAAGTTTCTATTTATATTGTTTTAAATAAATATGATTTTTAAAGAATTTTTAAACTTTTTTTGTTATTTTTATTATATATTCATACTAAAAGAGAGTAGAAATAGAGTAGAATCTAATCACTACTATCTAATAATAAATTATAACTATTTTAAAAAGTAGAAATTTCAACTACTTACATTCTTTCTAGTTTATTAATAGAGTTATTTCTCACTTCTCTAATCTTAATAGATATTTAAGAATTCAAATTCTATTTATATTTAGCTGAAGAATTTGAGTTTAAGAATTTAGATAATTAAGAGTTTCTTCTTTTTAAGCTTATAGTTATAGATTTACTGATTTAACTATTATCTTCAGTTTTAAATTAATTTTCAGCTTCTTCTTTTCTTCAGTTCTTTTAAATTCTTGAAGTAAATGTATATTCTTTTGAATTAGATATATACTTTTCTTTACAGTTAGAGTATTTAAACAGAGTATATTAATATATTTCATCTCTTTTTAAGCATATTTCATATTTATACTCACTAGTTTTGTAATCTTTAGTATAGAATTCATATTTTAAGTCTCTGAAATAAGAGATTATAAAGTATTCTGTAAGAGGCCTACACTGAATAGATTAGTATTATATTAATAGGTCTTATTTAACAAAGATAAAAACATTAAAGAAGGAAAGAAAGAGAAAGTATGAGAATCAGTGATTAAGATGAATATTTATATGTGTATGTGATGACATACGCGGTGAAGCTTCGGAGTGGAAGAATATACACATATTTGTAGCAGCTGAGAATCAGTGATCAGAAATGGCTGAGAATTGAAGTGTATATTACACATGTTCATAGCAGCTGAGAATTAGTAATCAGAAATGAAAGAATCTATGAAGTGTAATGAAATAGTCTATATAATTGATCAGGTACAGCCTGCTATATTAGCTTCTCTCTTTCAGAAGTAGTTCTCATTGATCAAGAGCTGCTGTTTCAGATAACACAGAACTTGAAGTTCAGATCAGTTGATTATAGCTGACTCATTTCATAAGATATTATCAGCTGCAGCTGTGAGATCTCTCATTGAGAATATTCTCAATCTCTCACTTAAGCTCATTATCTTCTTCTATAATGTCTGGTGACTGTCAGTCAGAAGTCAGCTGAGAAGAAAATGAATTGATGATAATACAGCAGAGCAAGCTTGTGTGAAATATATTATAAATCTCTGATAATGTGTTAAGACAGTAGTTATGACTATCTAGAACTTCTATCACTTTATATCTGACATGGTAGTAATCTAGTGTATGAGATGAATATGTAATTCATATATTCTTAAGATTTAATTATATCAGATCTTCTATCTTATATTATTCAGTGAGATCTCAGTGAATATTGATTTGATTCTCTTGATCTTGTTTTACAGTTGTCATGAAGATCTCTGCTCAATCATGAGCATCTCAGAGCTTTATTACTATATTATCAGTGATCTGAATTGAACTGCAGAGATTCAGTGTGAACTGTGTGATCTCTAGAAGATTCAACACTTTCATGTAATAATTATGTGTAAGAAAGAACAGACTTATATCTATTAAAACAGTATCTCATTCATTAATAGTAATCTCTACATGTAGAAGCAGATCATATCAATTATCTTATAAGTAATTGCAGCACTTACAGAGATAATTCTTTACAGTCTGAATTATCTGTTCTGATACATCATCAGTCTCAAGATGATAGACAGTTGACAGACAGTATATAATCTTGAGAACTTGATAGATTCTTGTTCAGAGAGTGCTCATGAATTGACAGTCTTAATTCAATACTATTGATTTCAGTAACTCATATATCTGATAGAATGAACTCTGTAAGAAGGCTTCAGTGACTTGTTCAGTATTCATCTTATCACAAGATTTTAATATTACATTCTTACTTAGTCAGTCAATAATGATCAGAATGTTTCTACAACTCTTACTCTTAGATAGATTAATAGTGAAGTCAATTGCTACATCTTACCAGATTCTATCAGAGATATTGAGTAATTTCAGTAGATCTTTTCTACAGTTCTTTTATAAGATAATAGAAGAATAGTAATTACAGTTTCAGATGAAGCATCTGATACTGTTTAATATCTCAGATTAGTAGAATTCTCAGAAGATCATTCTATACAGTTATTCACAGCCTGAATAATCAGTTATACACAAATCATGCATCTCTTGTATTATTCAAGTGCATAAGAGTTCAGAGTAAGAGACTCAGTGTCATTCATGAAATCATAGAGTATTATTATCATCAATTGAACATTCTGAGATATCAATTCTTATATATAGTTCTGAGAGAAATCAGAGTGCTTCTTAATATACTGCTTCAGTGAGAGTCTGAAGAAGTTCATCAGTCTGAGCTGCTGTATGCCACAGTTCATTCAGTGTAGAGAAAGTGAAGATATTAATATTAGTTCTAATTGAAGAAGCATGTATAGTGCTGTGAGCTATTTCATCTTGATTAACTAATATCTTCAGATTCAAGAGCTGATGCTCTCAGTTCATTCAGTAAGTATCTGTTATATCAGATAATATATCTTACTCTTGTTATAAGAGAATATCTATCATTGAGTTCTGACTGTTAGAACAGTAGTGTATTATAAAATGAAAGCAGCTTAGAAACTCAGATTATTATATCTATTATTCAGTAAGTTTACAGATAGTTGTAAAGTATTTAAGATTCTTATAATCTATAACTATCTCAAATTTGAAGATACTTCAGAGTTCAGAGTCTCATTCTTCTAAACAGTGTATAATTGTAAGAAGTTTCTTATCATAGATCTTATAATTACATTCAGTGAGACTTAGTTTCTTAGATATGAAGACACATGATTGTAAAATATCTTTATTATTATATTACAGTATCACTTCTTCTGTCACATAGTCAGAGAAATCAGTCTTAATAACTATCTCATGATCAGAATTGAATATTATCAGCAGAGAGATATTAATGAACATCTTCTTCATCTGTGTAAATGCATCTTTAATGTCTACTAATTATTGAAATACTGAGTCTTTCTTAGTAAGATCTGTAAGTGATCTTGTAATATCTGAGAAGTTTTATATAAATCACTGATAGAAGTTAGTAAATCTGATGAAGCTTTATACATCTTTCACAGTATACAGAGCTTCTCATTCAAGAATAATGAAGACTTTCTCAGAATTCATTCAAATTTCTTTATCAGCTTCTATAATAAAACTCAGATACTTGATACTCTTGACTTTAAAATCACACTTGTTAATATTTATTGATAGTTCTACTTCTCATAGCTATTGTAATATCTTTATACATGTTCTTGATATTCTTTTCTAAATTCATCAGTGAAGATGAGAATGTCATCAAGATATATAGATATGAATTTATTAAGAAAATCTCAGAGTGCTTAGTTAATATACTTCTGAAATGTACTGAGAGCATTGATCAGTTCAAAGAGTGTGACTACTCATTCAAAGAGATTATATCATGTTTGAAATACTGTAAGTCACTCATCTTCTTCAGTGATGCAGATTTTATGAAATGTAATGATAATATCTAACTTTGTAAATTATTAAGCTTGTTCAATATGAGTTAGAGTTTCATTGATAAGAGATAAAGAATAATGATTCTTCTTCATTAATCTGTTTAATTCTTAATAATTCACACAGAATCAGAGTTCTTCATCTGATTTCTTTGAAAAGAGAATAGAGGCTGCAGTGAAAGAGTTGCTAATATGTATGAATTCTTTATTCAACAGATTATTGAGTGTCTTTCAAAGAAGAAGAAGTTCATCTCAGAACATATTATAAAGAGAGTCTTATAGTGATTCAGAGTTCTTGTTATTCTTCTTTTTCAACTTAATACTGTGATTCACTTCTGAACCTCATAAGAGAGATAGATTTATAGCATTATTATCTTGTCAGAAGACATCTAGATATTCATAATATTATTAAGAGTGTTTTGTATAAGAATCTGTTATTATAACACAGAATAACTTTTCTAGAGCCTTTTTAATATCAGTCAGACTGACAGAATAGATTGATATATAATTCTATTATTAGTAATTCTTTCAGTGACTTCTTTTTCTGAGCATTTCATAGATATTAACAGAGATCTGTGTCAGGTTCATAGTCTTATGAGTGTCATTCTCATGAACTCTATCTTTGTTAGAGAATATTAAACTTCTGTTTCAAGTGTTCAATAAGATATCTTGTTCAGATAGTCAGACAAGTTCTAATATAAGATTATAATCAAGATTATCAACTTTATATGTATAGATATCTTCACACTGATGTTCTCTGACATCTATATTTAGTTTCATTATGTAACAGATGTAAACATCTTTTGAATCATTGAATTCTGCAAGAAGTTAAGGTTTTGATAAGAGAATACACTGAAGATTATAATATCTCACAACTGAAGATTTAATCATTGCATAGTGATATAGATCACTCTCTACTATGACTTTCATATTATACATATTATCAATCACAGTAGATATAAGAATTACATTCATTATTATCTTCTCTTTAAATCATTGTTATCTGATCTCTTCAAGCTTCTGTTTGTGAATTTGAATAGAAGCTAATCTTTTCTCTGTTTCATTGAGATATTCTCATAGTTATCTTCCAAATCTTTCTCTAATGTAATGTGATTGACACAGACAGGCACTGATTCATTCTTTGAATGAGAAGGCACTGATCTTTCTCTTGAGTATGAAGACACATAGGTTAATTGACAGTTGAAAACAATGTGTTCTGATCAGTTACAGTTGATGCACACTTCACATTGACATTGATTAACAACTTCTTCAGAAGTGATTTCAGAGACTCAGAAGCCTGTTCAAACAGCAGAAACTCTTGCTTATGTATAGACATTTGAATCTATTCAGTTCATGGCCTCTGCATCATTATTCTTCAGTGCAGGTATATAAGTGACTGAGATGTAATATCTTCTATCACTGTTCTGTATACTCTTAAACTTGATAAGATAGTCATTCAATGTCTGAAGCTGTGTGTAGAAGTCTTCATAAGTCTGATCTTTATCTATACTTGTAAGAGTCTGTAAGAGTTTGAAAGTTAATGTCTTCTTGAGTATACTAATCTTCATTTGATTCTCTCAAGATTGATTATCTACTTCTAGAATCTTAGTGTTAAAATCAGGAATGAATATTATAAGAGAAGTGTTTCTCTGTTAAATACTCTGTAATCAATCTAATACTTTCTGTTGCATGACAGTGTCTCAGAACAGAATATCAAGATATTTTATAATATTATCAGATGTTTATAATACTGATTCACATGCTTTCATTTATAAATGAAACTTCTGTTTCACACAATTCTTCAATTATTCATTGATATATCAATCTTGATTAATTAACAAACTGATGAAATCTTCATCTACACTCAGTTTTATGAGCATTTTCATTCTTTATAATGAGTAGAGAGTGAGATTGAAAGTATTAAAATATGCAGAAGTATCTAAGCATTCTTTCAGTGCTTTTATATTCAATTCTGTAGATGTTGAAATTGTATGAGTTAATCATTGAATCTCTTCATATTGAAGTTATTAAGTTGCATGTCTGCTATCTATTGCTGTTGTAATTTTAACATTGCTTGAAGTCACTGTGATATCATCTCCATGCTCGCGCTCGTGAGTTCCATATTATTATTAGACATAATTATATCAATTATCAGATATGTAATCATATTCTCATATATTTGAGTATCAGAACTCTCAGATTATTCACTGATATTCTCTTATAAAATCTTACTCTCTTCATAAGATCTTGTTACAGAGTCAGAGTAACTGATGAGCAAGCTTCTATCTGAGAACTCAGTGTTCACTTAACTGTTTGTCTATTTCTCTATTTCTTACACATTGTTATGCATTTGAATATCTCTCAATGAATAATCATTTCTAATGAGAAGATAATGTGTGAATAATTAGTTTCTAATAAGAAGACAATAAACATTTTTATAGTATAAGAGGCCTACACTGAATAGATCAGTATTATATTGATAGATCTTATTTAACAAAGATAAAAACATTAAAGAAGGAAAGAAAGAGAAAGTGCAAGAATCAGTGATCAAGATGAATATTATCACGCTCCCGGCCGCGCCAAGGCCCCGTTGCGGTTCCACAGGGCCCATCACTTCCATGCGGATGATTTCATCCTGTCTGAACCGGTTTCCAACCACTCTATGACATCATTCAGATATATCATAGGAAGATCTGATTGATGAATATGAGAACCCCGCTTCTATATGAGGTCAGCAGATTACTCTTTCTTGGCAATGAGGTGTTGCTGAGGTATCACTTCAGCTATTCTTGCTTATGAAATGAGAGAAGAGTATCCGCTCATTATCTATATAGAATAGCTAGATGCTGACTCCTCATTAAAGAAGTCAGTGATTTGTTTTTCTTCTACTGAAATATATACAAGAGTTACTGTATGCCTCATACAATCTTCTTAGTATACTAAGTATCATATCTGTGATATTCTTGTAATAACCCTGTAGCCTATGAGCTCACTATTCAAGCAAGATAGTCAAGCTCACTCATATAACTTCTTAAACAACTACTTCTATGTGATACTGCTGACTAGTCACTGCTTCAGTTCTGTCACATTACAATTTGAATTGCTCAACCTGATTACACATTTGAATCAGTCAAGCTCTAACAGACTGATATGATCTCATGCACCTGTGCTGAGACTGACCTGACTCCACCCTCTGGGGGAAACACTACACCATTCCCTAGAGTGTGTACACCTCTACCTCAGTAGGAATCCGAGATTCCTGAACCTGCTGCACATTTTGACATGAGCTCTTCAACTGCTCTGTCACTGTCACGGCCTCTACACACCTACATCTATTATGGAGATAGAGAGATTAAGATCAGAGATTCTCTGAGATACAAGAGAAACACCTTGTCTGAATTTCACAGCTTTATCTGCACCCTTGAACAGAAATTCTGCCTTAATCTGAGCCAGTATAATACTCATAAGATATAAGTAATATACACTGTCAATCTTCTTGAAGACATCTCTGTGACTACTTGAGCCATCAAGAAGAGGAAGCTTGAGTGTATCAATGCTGTCATGACTTAGAAAGAATTCAAGAACTTTCTACTGAATCAAATTGAAGATCACTGTAACTGCAGCTTCATGATAGTGCAGTGATTCAACTCATTATATTAATAAGATAATAAGAATTCTTCTGATTTCAATATAAGATTTAAAGAATATTGAGAGAAACTGACTGATGATTTGAATCAATTAAAAACACAGCTTTATCTCATGAAGCTGATTCACAAGGTATGAATAATAATATTATAATATCAGAGTTCATTAACTAATTATACTGAGTTTGTCAATCTGGCTTCTCAGATCTATTTGAATAATCAATTCTCTGAGAAAAAGATTAATAAGACTTCTTCTAAATAATTAATAATAGAATTTAAACAGTGCTGTGATGACTTCAGTGCAGAGAAAGTAAAGAAGAATTTTAAGTATTCTGATTCTTCACTCACTGTAAAGAAATATTAAAAAAGATTTAATAAAGATCTCTGTTTCAACTGTGAAGCTGATAATCACTATGTCAGTGATTATAAGAAGTCAAAGAAGAGAAGAAACTGAGAAGATATCTTCTCAAAGTTAACTTCTCTTCTGACAAACATATTCATGAAAGATAAAGAAGAGAAAGAAAAGAATTAACAATTCTTATATCTCTGAGTTTATATTACAATCACAATGCATACTCTGAATAAGAAGATATTAGTAAGATATCTACTCAACTCTGAAATAAATATCAATTTTATATTCTATTTCTTTTCTTTGATAAAGAATTGAAAGAAGATAGATTCATCAGACTATATGAAATTTACTGATGAAATAAAATATCACTATTTTGATATAATTCAAGTGAAGTGTGTGATCACAGACTTAGAAGAAATCTTTAAGAAGAGCAGTCTGCTTCTTCATACAGTTAATATTATAGATGAGAACATTATTCTAGATCTTCTGTGATTGAGAGAAAATAATTCTCTCATTGACTGAGTTACTCAGATGTGACAGTACTGTCTCACTAATGAAGAGACAGTGATAGAGAAATCTGAAGAGTTTCATCAGAAGAATCTTGAGAAAAAGATTGAGTTAATATACTGTATAGCAGATGATTGAGACTTGAGAACAGATGAAGAAGTCATCACTCTCACTGCAAGATTAGCAGCAGTATCTGTTATTGAAGACAGATATATATAACATCTTTTTACAGATTTTAAGAATATCTTTTCAGAAAGAGAAGCAGTGAAGTTTTCTGATATTAAGATACAATATAAGATTTATCTTAAAAACAGTGTAACAGTGCTGTACAGATCTCTTTATAACTTATCTATAAAGAAATTGAATATTCTGTGTAAATATCTTGAAGAAGTATAATCAAAGAACTGAATATATTTATCAAAGAGTCTGACAGAGACATCTATACTCTTTATACTTAAGAAGAATAATAGACTACATCTATGTGTAGACTACAGAGGCCTTAATAAGATGATAATTAAGAATCACTATTTATTACTGTTAATTAATAAGATGATTGATTGATTATCTGAAGTAAAGATGTTCTCAAAGATTGATATACAGAATGTCTATCATAGAATCAGAGTTAATAAAGATGATGTTTGAAAAACAGCTTTTTATACTAAGTATGACAATTTTGAATATCTTGTTTTATCTTTTAATCTTTGTAATACTTCAGTTATCTTTCAGGTCTATATAAATGAGATGCTGCAGAGTCTTGTTAACATCTCCTGCATAGTATATCTGAATGACATTTTAATCTTCTCAAAATCAGAGAAAGAACATGATATTCATGTTTGAGAAGTGTTGAGTCACTTGAGACAGTATTAACTCTATACAAACACTGAAAAATGCTCATTCTACATGCAGAAGATTGATTTCTTAGGTTATATTATTGAGATGAATGACATTTCAATGAATAGAAGCTGAGTCTTTATCATTGAGAACTGGCCAGCATCATGAATATACTGTAAAATATAGATGTTTCTAGAATTTACAAATTTCTACAGACAATTCATCTATATATATTCATAGATTACTGTCTCTCTTACAGATCTATTGAAGAGAAGTATGAAAGACAGAAAAACAGAACTGTTTATTCTCACTCAAGATATCATGCAGGTGTTTGTAGAATTGAAATAAGCTTTCACAGATACTATAATACTGAATTATTTTAATCTCAACTTACTCAGTCAGTGTGAGACTGATCAGTTTTTAGCCAACCGCTTCACCACGAACTCGCTCGATTTTTCAAATAAGAACCCGCCGATAGATCCATCGAAAAGCCCTCGATCATACGAGCATTTTGACCCCATCGCCGACCGCATACCCCGTGTGGTGATGGAGTTATCCAGCCAAATGTGAACTGGACGTTGTTCGAAGCTCCTGTGTGGGATTATCCCCTGTTCTCCCCTACCACACCACAACCCCGGGCCAGAGTGCCATACAAATTGTAAGGTGAAGTGACCTAGCCATATGCACCAATCTTCTCGATTTTGGAAGATCCCTGACCTGTAGTTGTGGAGATATCTGAGAAGCAACCTCCGCGAAAACCCTGTCCATCTTTGATGTTTCAAAACATCAACACCAAGTCTCACCCTCATACCGCCCTTCTCAATCTGGCCCATCCCCGGCAGAAAAATACAAAAAGATATCTTGACAATAATATCAAGCACATAATCAACAGACTCTTCTGAAGTGCAATCTTCACAGTCTGCTGCCAGTGTATCTAGACTTTAACACCAAGTCTCACCTCTGTACTACCCCTCTCAATCTGGCCCATTCCCAGCAGAATAATACAAAAAGATACCTCAGCAACAGCATTTAATACATAATCAGTGAATAATAAGTCAACAGCACATCAACAACTATAAAATCAGTATATCTCAAGATCTGACTGAGCCTTTGATCCCTGCATAGTGAGATATATTAAATCTAGTTTTAATACCTCAATATTCAATAGATTCTGCAAGAGATTGAGAACAGCAATACTAGATTTCTATTGAATTTGAGAATTAACTCTATATTAATATAATCATTGACAAAGTCTTCTATTTTGAAATATAAATAACCAGTTCCTCTACATCTCACTGATAATATTTATATTATTATATAGAAACAGACTTATATTCTCTATAATATTAAGACTCTGAAGAGAGAAAGTCTTGATAGAGAGTATATAGTAGTGTATATCTTAGCAGTTTCTATCTCATTCTTCTGCAGCAGTTAATGCAAAAAAAAAAGATCTTAGAAATAGTTTTTTACTTCTCTTGAAAAAGTAAGATGTTTTTCTCTGAATTTTATATAATATTCTTACAAAGAATTAAAAACAGAGTTATTTTCTATCATAATTTCATATTCTTTTAAGTAAGAATTACTTTTTCAGTGACTGAAGAGCTTTTATTAATACTTAATTCTTTTTTACACTCTTTATTAACTGATTTGAGTTACACACTTGTTATATGAGAAGAATTGAATGATTTAGAATAAAATTGAATAGTTTTAATCAATTTCTCTGTAAAAAATTGATTTATTTTTTATCAGTTTTTCTCTCAAAAACTGTTATATTATCTGATTTATTATCAATTGATATCATACTTTTTCTCACTGTATCTCAAGAAAGAGATTGTAAAGATTTTATTGATTTATCTTAAAAATCAATTTTAGTTTATTAGATTCTCTTCAAAAATCTAATCTAGTTACTGAACTAGTATGAAAAAAATCAGGTATTTTATACATAAAAGTCTTTTATTCTTCTTTTGAAACAGTCTGATCAACTTTTCAATTGAAAACAGACTTAGAAATATCTCAATTGAAACAGTCTGATCAACTTTTCATTGAGTGAAAACAATGAGTTCAAAAATACACTCAGTTGATGTGGAAAAAGATGCTTTCTCAAATACTATTTCTGAGATTGAAATTCTGAAGAGAAGAAAGAAAGAAGAAATAGAGAAATAACAAGTTCTTAAAATACAGAAACTTGAAAAAGTAAGCAAGATTCTTGAAAAGCAGTGTCTGAGTGAGATGAATGAAGAAGTTCTATTAATTCTTCATACTCAGGCTAGACAACTATAGAAGATGATCAAGTTCAAACTTGAAATCTCAAACACAGTTCAAAAAATCTTGAAAATTTCTAGTATAATCACTGACTCTTCATCTTACTCTTCTTCTTTCTTTCTTTCTACTTCTTCTTCTTCTTTGAATTAGAAGAAAATATATGCTTAAGCAGCTGAATCTGCTGTCTCTAAACCTGCTGTCTCAAAATCTGCTCAAAATTCTGAGAAAACTGAGAAGAATACTGCTCATGTCTCTATTCATAGAAAAGTGAAAAAGAAAATGTAAAAAGAGAAAAACTTTCAAATCTTCAGAAATAGAAGACTTATTCTCAAAGTCTTAAATCAGAATATTCTGCAAAGAAACAAGCTAAACTCAAATCTCATTTTCAAAATCAGAAATGAAATTAATCAGCAGTTCTTTTCTCAGTTGATGACTGATATTAAAGTTTAAAAATCAGTTATAGCTTCAATTGAGTCATCATTCTTTGAAAACTTCATCATTCTGACTACAATGTCTGAATTCAGTGCTGAATTCCTTATTCAGAATAAGAATCTCTGAAAGTCAGCAGTAGAATCATTACTAAACACAATAATTCTATCTAAAAGAGATGAAAAGTGAGATAAATTCATTCTTCATGATATTTCAGTTGAAATTTTTGACTGTGAAGAAGAAATACTACTTCTTAAAAATGAATTGAAAGAATACAACTTCATTCAACTAAGAAAGAAGCCTGTATAATTAAATTCAATTGAGTTCAGATAAAGCAGGAGAAATGCCTCTGTTCTAGTATATATAAAAATACTTAAACAGTTAAAGATCTCTGAAGTAAGAGTAGCAGATTTGAAAATGAGAGTTCATGAATACAAAGACTCAAGAATGAATCTCAAAGCTTAAACACAGTGTTCAAACTATCAAAGATATGAACACTTTGTAATCTCATGTTTTAGAGACTCAAAATATGCATTCTGTGCCAGAGATCACAAAACTAGTGAGTATAAATGTGAAACATGCTCAAAAAGAGGTGAAATTTGTTAATATACTCTGCTTAAGTGCTCTAATTGCAAAGAAAAAT
Organism: Blastomyces gilchristii SLH14081; assembly: GCF_000003855.2. NCBI lineage: Eukaryota > Fungi > Ascomycota > Eurotiomycetes > Onygenales > Ajellomycetaceae > Blastomyces > Blastomyces gilchristii. Next base: position 134,876 of record NW_003101634.1, on the reverse strand, counting down.
ATGCTTCTAGCTCAAAAGAATGTATGTTTGCTTCTAGAACTCAAAAGAACTGAAGAAAAGATGAAGCTCAAAGTCAATCTAGAACTGAAGAGAAGAGTCAAGCCAGTAAACTCATAACTGCAAGCTTAAGAAGAAGAAACTCTCAATTATCTAAGTCTTCAAACTTCAATTCTTCAGTAAAATGTAAACAGAATTTGAATTCTTAAACTTCTGTTAAGATTAGAGAATTGAGAAATAACTCTGATAATAAACTAGATATAATACAAGCAGTTGAGATTTCTACTTTTCAGAATAGTTATAATCTACTATCTAATAATAGTGATTAGATTCTTCTCTACTCTCTTTTAGTATGAATATACAATAAAAACAATAAAAAAAGTTTAAAAACTCTTCAAAAATCATATTTATTCAAAATAATGTGAATAGAAACTTAAATTGTATTTATTCATGTCTTCAAATTACATTTGAATAAAAAGTTAATTTTATACTACTTCAGAAGCTGAATTTTGATGCTGAGCAAAAATATATCATTTCTCATTCAAGCTACTACTGCTTTTTATCTCAAAACTCTGAGATAAAGTCAAGAGTAGTGATCTATGAAAGAAAGAGATCAAGATATTAATTTAATCTAAGATTTAATATCATGTCTGACTCTGATATTCTGATGAGTGATATTATAGATAAAGAAAATAAGTTTGATACTATACAGCTTATAAATATCTATAATGAAAAGTCATTGAAGAAAAATAACAATATCTGAATAATTGATAGAGGATTTCTGAACATAACTCTATCAAGAAACTCTATAATTGCAGGAGATTTCAATGCATATTATCTCTGATGAAATTCAGAATGTAAGAGAGCAGTGAGAGCTGATAATCTGGTTGAATGAACCTTTGAGCATTCAATAGATTTGGTTAATAAGTCTGATCAACAAACATTCTTTAGAAAAGACATGAAACAGAAGTCTATTATAGATCTAACTTTTATATCATAAAATCTAATGAAAAGAAGACTTGTAAACTGATTTATTACTTCAAATGACACATCAGAATCAGATCATGAGATTATTCAATTTGATATTGAACTGAGTGAAAAATAAATGAGTGAAAATCCTCTTCTCTCTAATCAGTATAACTTTGAAAAAGCTGATTGAAAAGCAGTTGAAGAAAGTATAAAACTGTTAAAATCTGAAAGACAGAATAAGCTATATTGAAATTCTGATCAAGATATCTCAAATGAAATGCTTGAGAATAGAGTGAAGCTTATTATATCTATTATTCTAACAGATGTTAGAGATAATATTTCAAAAAGAAAATCTTCTGAGTATTCAAAATCTTAATGAAATGAGAATATCTTATCTAAAAGAAAAGAATTAGCTACTGCTAGAAGAGATTGAAAGAATGATGTAATATCTGATGAAGAGTTCAAAGCTGTCAGAAATAAATATTTTTCAGATATTAAAAGAGTTAAAACAGACTGCTGGAATAAATTTCTTGAAGAAGTATAAGAAAAGGAAGTTTTTAAAGCTTTTAACTATATTAAAACAAGAAGTGTAGTAAAACTTCCAGCTCTAGAATATGAGTTTCAGAATGAATTATATACAGCAAACTCTTTTGAGAAAAAATGTCAAGCTTTCATGAGAATTCTCTTTCAGAACTCACCAGATTCAGATTCAGATTCAGAGGAAGAGAATATATCACTTCTCAACTACATTGATGAAAATGACTGAGAATGACCTGATCTTACATAAGATGAATTAGAGTCAGCTATCTTCTCAAGTTCTGTTAAAACTGCTGCAGATCCTGATTCAATTAATTACTTAATTATTCAAAATATATATTCCTACTTAAAGAATGAATATTTTGAGCTCTTTTTCAATCTCTTGAAAAATGAATATCATTCTGAATGCTGAAGAGAAGTCACTAAAGTGATTCTTATAAAATCTAATAGAAAAACTTCAATTTCTAAGTTATATAGAGTAATATCTCTATTGAACTGTCTAGGAAAGGTTTTAGAAAAGATAATAGTTACTTAACTATCTTTTATAAGCTCTATAGATGATTCTCTTTTATTCAGTGAATAAATGAGAGATAGAAAACAGTGTTCTGTAATTAACACTGTTCTCTCAGTTATTCATAATATTTAAATAGCAAAGCATGAGAGTCTGATCTCAACTGCAGTTTTTATTGATATAAAAGAAGCATTTGATCATGTTTCAAAATCAAAGTTAATTCAGATATTGAAGATATTAAAACTGTCACTTTCTCTAATAAAATAAGTTAACTATTTTATATCTAAAAGAATTATATAACTCTTCTTTGATAGAATGAAATAAGATAAGACTGAGATAAAAATAGAAGTATTACAGAGATCTTCAATCTCACTTATTTTATTTATAATATACACTGCATATCTATTCAAAAATAGAAATATGAGAATAGTGTGATCTCTGAGTTATATAAATGATATTGGTCTAGTCTACAGCTCAAAAACTATCAAAGAGAATTTAAAAGTAATTGAAGAAGCTGTAAAGAAAATCTTTGTTAGAGTAGATATCAATCAAATTTAATTTAATATAGATAAAACTGAGTTAATTCATTTCTTTTCTAGATTCAATGAGAAAGAACTATCTCTAACTCTTTTAAATAGTGAGATTAAACTCAGTGTAAATATCAAATGATTAGAAGTATGATTAAACTTCAAGTTGAACTTTAAATATCATATTCAACAAAGAACTGTCAAGGCAGAAAGACTATTGAACAACATAATCAGACTATCAAATACAGAGAGAGGTCTATTCTTCCAGACTATGAGACAGTTATATATAGCCTGTATTACATCAGTAGCTGATTATGAAGTTCAAGTTTGATGAAATAATCAAGAGAATTTCACTGAACTCTTTCAAAGTCTGTAAAACAGAGCCTTGAGAAGAATTCTGAAAGCATTTAAATCATCTTCTATTAAAGCAATGGAAATTGAAGCTTCAATTCCTCCTTCTGCTATTAGATTTGAAAAGGCCTGTATGAACTATGCTCTGAGAGTTGTAAAGATGAGCTTAAATTATATAATCAGAGAAAGAGTCTCTTCTTCATTTTCATCAATTAACTCTGAAAATGAACTGAATTGGAATAGATTTCTTGATTGAAATGAAAATAATTCTTCAAAGAAAATGCCTTCTCAACTGTACAGACTATGCTCTCTGATTAAAAATCAATTTTCTTCTTTAAATATTGAAAAAATTGATCATGAGAAGTTATCTCTCTGAAGAAAAAAGCTTGAATCTCTTATAGACTTACAAATAAGTGAACTATTAAAAGAGAAAGAATATGAACAGCATTTGAAGAGAATTTCTACAATCAATATAAAAGACTCTATTCTAATTTATTCAGATGACTTAAAAAATGAGAACTTGAATAGATTAGACACAGACATTGCTTATACTGAAGATAATATTAATTTTATCTCAGATTTCTGAAATCTAGACTCTGAATGTAAAGTCTTTGATGCTGAACTATTTGTAATAGTAAAAGCTTTCAAACTCATTGAAATAAAATCTCATAAAAGAGAAAATTATTTAAAAGAGACATGAATATTCTCTGATAGTCAAGCTGCTTTAAAAAGACTTAGAAATAGTCAGATTCATAATGATCAAATGAATCTTGAACTGATCTTAAACTCTATTTTAAAAATTCAAAAGAGAAGAATATCAAAGCTGAGAATTCATCTACACTGAGTTCCTGCTCATATGAATATTCATGATAATGAATTGGCTGATTCAGCTGTAAAAAAGAGTGCAGAATTAAGCAGATCTATTCAAAAAATTATGTTCTGATCTTTTATAAAGAGAAAAATAAAAGAATCTTGTTTAGACAAGTGAAATGAAAGCTGGCAGAAACAAAAGAAGAGTATACATTATTCAAGATTTAAAATAAAACCCAAGTGAAAATCTTGTTTAATTAAATGTAAAAAGAAAATATTCTCATCTATAATACAGCTGAAACTAGGACATGACTATTTCAAATCTTATATACAAAGATTTGATGATAGATTTGACTCAATAGAATGCTCATTCTGTCATGCAAATAAGAATCCTGAGTATATTATAATGCACTGTACATTATACAATAGTCTCAGAGCCAGATTGAAAGAGAAGTATAATCTAAATCAATTAAATATGAGATTCTTATTCTCAACTGAGACAGGAATTAAATACTTAATAGACTTTCTATCAGAAACTCAAGCAGCTACAAGAAAATGGCTAAATTCAGAATTATCTGAATATGAAGAGGAGAAAATCAATCAGATATAGTCTGTTAAAACAGCTATACACTCTCTTTTAATAATTTGTTTTATTATAGTCTCTCTTTACTTTATCTTTTTCTGTATCTTTTTCTTTCAATTTCTTTCTATCTATCTATTTAATGTGTCTATCTTTGAGACTGTGTTCTTTCTCTCTTTTCTTTTATCATGATATTGTCAAATGGTTTCAAAGTATCAAAAGATGTTAAAACACTGCAATTTATAAACAGTTTTTGTATTCTGAGCTGGAATTTTCTGATTTTGCATATCTGAAATTGATGAATGTACAATAGTTAACTTTACAGACATAGAAAAAACCCTGAGAACTAAAGTTCTCAGGTAGATGTTATAGTCTCTGACTGCATACATCTATAATTGAAGAATAATAATAATAATAATAAGTGTGAGACTGATGCATTCAGAAATGAAATCTGTGAAATCTTTTCACAGTTAATACTGAAGGCCTTTCAACATTGAAAGAATCAGAGAATAATCATCTCTGAAAAAACAGATAATGAATTGTCTGTGAGAGAAGACTTTTTTACAGAGTCTATAAGATGCTGTAAATAAAGATCAGTGACCTTCTTCTCTAAGAAGTTATCACTTATATAGAGAAGGTATAATACTCATGATTAGAAGATGTTAGTAATTATTGAATTCTTTAAAATCTGATGATATTATCTTCAGAGTAGTAAGTACTCAGTGTAAGTTCTCACTAATTATATAAATCTGTGTTATTTCTTAATAACAAAGAGCTTGACAGAATGTCAAGCCAGGTGAGTGAAGCTGCTTTCAGAGTATAATTTCTATATCTAATACTGTTCAGATCAGCTTAACTCTGCTGATATACTGTCTAAATAACCTGATTATAATATTGTTAATGCAGAGAAGAATTCTATAAAAGAATCTCTGTTATCACTGCAGAAGAAGCTGACTGCAGAGAGTTGAGATTCTCTAAAGCTCAGAAACAGTGCTGAAGAGACAGCTGTGTGACTCAGTATAGAAGATGAAAGAGAACTCAGATCTCTGTAGAGAACTAATACTGAAGATCATGAGCTTCTTATATTATATCTTACAATTATTGAATTAGTAAAGAATGAAATGATCTATAATCTTTCAATCTGACTACTTTTAAAATTCATTGATAAGTTACAGAAGAGAGATATCTCTACTGTAGCTTAAATTCAGAAGTTGAAGAAGAAAGAATCTGGTTTGAACTTGAAAGAGACAGACTCTGAGTGAGATAATACTGCTAAGAAATCAAGTTACTGATAACTAGAAGAATATAAACTTCTACTGCTGAATAATTCAGTCTTCATTTCTTGTAGCAGAGTAGTGTGCTAGAAGTTATTGAGAATTCATTATAATGATTCTCATGCAGAGCACTTCAGATTAGAGAAGACTGAGAAGCTTCTAAAATATAAATATATTTAAAACAAGCTCTGAGCAGATGTTAAAGAGTATATTAAAACTTATAATATTTATCAAAGAATAAAGATTCTGTGATATAAGTAATACAGTGAGTTGATATCACTATCTGTTTCAAAGAGCTTATGACAGAATCTATTGATGAATTTCATAGTTGATCTGCTGAAGTTGACAAGAGTCAAAGAATATAACTTAATTTTAATCATTGTTAACTACTTTATAAAGATAATTAGATATATTTCTACTTATAAAAAGATTAAAGCCTCTGAATTAACTGATCTGTTTTTAGATATTATTATTTATAATCACAGTACTCTGAAATTGTTAATAACAGATTAAGAATCTCTCTTTACTAGTAAATACTGATCAGCTTTTTACTATCATCTTATAATAAGATATCTTCTCAGTACTGCATTTCATCTGCAGATCAATGACCAGACTAAATATCAGAATCAGACACTAGAACAGTATCTTCAAGTGTTCTGTTCATATCATCAGAATAATTGACTTAAACATCTTCTAATCACTGAATTTATATATAATAATGTAAAGAATATAATCTTAAAGATATCTTCTTTCTATACTTATTATAAATATAATTCTTCATTACTCAGTGACATTGCAGATAATATTTCAAAGAGAGAAATAGACAGTCAGAATATTAGATAGATATAGAGAACAGAGTATCTCTCAGTATCAGAAGTAAAAGTGAGATTGAAACTTTTAAATAAAATTTATAAGAAGATGATAAAAAGTATTCACTGCACTCAGAAGCAGTAGATGAAATACTATAATTGAAAACATCTTTCAATGAAGTTCTTGATAGAGAATCAAGTACTACTTTTAATAAAGAATATCAAGATAATAAGACTATATAAGAAGCTTAGTGAGTGATGACTAGAATCTTTCTCAGTAATAAGAGTGATAAATAAGTAGATATATAAGTTGAAATTACTTATAGAATTGAAATTAATTCATTCTGTTTTTCATATTTTCTATTTAAAGCTCTATAAGCAATGTTCTGAGATAGAGTCATCTCAGCTGAATAATATCAAGATTGAGAGTGATACTGAATATCTTATAAAGAAAATATTAAATAAGTGAATATATTACAGTAAGCTTTAATATCTTATTAAATAAGAAGATTATTTATTATCAGAGAATTTATAAGAACTGCTTGAGTATTTGAAAAATACTGAGAAAGAGATTATAAGCTATGAGACAGCTAGTAGAGACTGTTCTGTTATATATCAGAGATATTGAATAAGAAATACTACTTGAGACTTCTCATTTTTTTTAAAGAGTTTTTTAAAGATAATCTTACAGTAATAAGTTGATATCTTATAGACTCTGTAGTACTCTTCTTCTATTTTCTCTCAAAGAATTTTTTAAAAGTTTAATAAGACTATATAAGTGTAAAATTTCTGAAGCAGTTAAAGAAAAGAGATATTTAAAATTAATAAAAAAGATTAATATTATTAACTCACAGATCACTGCTATTCTAGTGAGACTGTAGCTCACTGAAAAAGTAAAAAGAGGGAATTTCAGAATCTACTTATTAATAATTATATTCTTATCAAACTTATTCTTCACTGTTGAAGTCTTCAATATCAGTATCTTTGTTTACTGAGAAGTTAGTGCTATGACACTGTAGAAGAGTATAAGAAATACATAAAATATCAACTTATTAACTTATAAAGTATCTCAGTCATCTACTTCAACTGAAGTGAGATTCTCTTTAATCAGTGATTAATCTCTGTGACACTTTTAACAGCAGTATCAGCTGATCTCTTCTTGAGATCAGTCATTCTGAGATGTTTTTTCATCTCAGAGACTCACACTTTCATCTTCTTTTATAGATGAGTAAGAGAGATCTCTTCAGTCTTGATGAAATCTGTCAATACTTAAAGCTCTGAGATTCTTGCTCTGTACTGCTTGAGCATCTGAGCTTCTTATCAGAGCTGACACAATACCTTCTTGTAGAGTAGATAATACTTACAGAGAGATAGAAGTCATTGTTACAGATACAATGAAAATAACAGAAGTGAGAGAAGAAGTGAGTACATAGAATCCCTCTCTTCTTCAGCTGCTTAATGCAGTGCAGACAAGTAGTGATACTGATCAGAGGCTGCATCAGAGCCTTCTCACAGAGAGAAGATGAAGAAACTGCAGAACTCTGTGAACTCAACTCAGCAGTATTCTGAGCAGGGCTCAGGCATGCCACAGGAGAGGAACTATGAATTGAGCTTCTCAGAGTCACTGTCTCTGAAATCAAGCTCTCTCTGAGTTCCTCTCTGAATGACCACACAGGGTCATACACCACTGTATTGGCTGAGGGGGGGGGCGGCGTTGTAATGGCGGTGGGGGGGGCAGGGAATGAACCAGACACAGATGAACTGACTGGCAGAAGGGATGACATCTCACTGCAAGGCACAGTGACTACCACCATGGCTGTAAAAGAAGCAGGAGAAGAAGGAGATGTGACAATGAGAGTGATGCTTTCATAGCTCATTGACACCACTGTCTCTGCCTTCAACCTGGCTTTCTTGACAGCCACAGAGGCCGCTGCTGCATCATGAAGACATTTACTCACTAGAAAACATCAGAATAAGTCCTCTACTGTTCTTCAAGAATGATACTCTCATACACTCACTATTACAGATGAGAAGAGGGAGAGAAAAATGTGTTATAGAGAGAGAGAATCTTTTTGAAAAAATCCTATCACTACTGTTAGCTTTGTCTCTAAAATACATCACTTTTGCAGAGAATTTTATATATAGAATAGAATATATTGAAAGATCTGTAAGTCACTTGTTAACTATGTTTTTTACATTTCAAATTGATATATAAGAAACTCACTTATTATATGTTTGATTTGAATGAAGATAAGAAAAGAAAGACTTACACAGTCAGCAGAATAACTCATCTATTTCTTTATACAGTATATACACTGTCAATTGATTAGTAATCATTGCTATATAACAAAGATAATTTCTAATCTAGTAATCTTAAGAGTATTAAGACTATACTCTTAAAGAGAAGAGTATTATCATGCTCTCAGTTATATCAAGACTCTGTTACAGTTTCACATAACTTATCACTTTCATATGAATAATTTCATTCTATCTGAATCAGTTTTCAATCACTCTATGACATTATTTGAATATATTATAGAAAGATCTGATTGATAAATATGAGAATCTTACTTCTATATAAGATCAGCAGATTACTCTTTCTTGATAATAAGATACTGCTAAGATATCACTCTAGCTATTCTCACTTATGAAATGAGAGAAGAGTATCTGCTCATTGTCTATATAGAATAGCTAGATGCTGACTTCTTATTAAAGAAGTCAGTGATTCATTTTTCTTCTACTGAAATATATATAAGAGTTACTATGTGTCTTATACAATCTTCTTAGTATACTAAGTATTATATCTGTGATATTCTTGTAATAACCCTGTAGTCTACAAGCTCACTATTCAAGTAAGATAGTCAAGCTCACTTATACAGCTTCTTAAACAACTACTTCTATGTGACACTGCTGACTAGTCACTGCTTCGGTTCCGCCATGTTACAAATATTTATACATGTATGTGATAATGTACACAGTGAAGCTTTAAGATGAAAGAATATACGCGCGTTTATAGCGGCTGAGAATCAGCAATTGAAAATGACTGAGAATCAGAGCATATATTACACGTGTTTGTAGCGGCTGAGAATCAGTGATCGGAAATGAAAGAATCTATGAAGTGTAATGAAATAGTCTATATAATTAATCAGATGCAGCCCGCCACATATTTATATCTTTAACAGTTTAAATACTGTGTTTATACTTTGAGATTCACTCTTAAGTCTTTGTATTTATAAACTCTTATTTTTAAATCTATTACTCTTACTTCAGAGATCTTTAATTATTTAAGTATTTTTATATAAACTAGAATAAAGATATTTCTTCTAATTTATCTAAATTTAATTAAATTCAGCTATACAGACTTCTTTCTCAGTTAAATAGAGTTATATTCTTCTAACTTATTTTTAAGAAGTAGTATTTCTTTCTTACAGTTAAAAATTTCAACTGAAATATTATAAAAAATAAATTTATCTCATTTTTCATCTCTCTCAGATAGAATTATTATATTTAATAGAGATTCTATTATTAATTTTCAGATATTCTTATTCTTAATAAGAAAGTCTGCACTAAATTCAGATATTATAGTTAGAATAATAAAATTTCTAAAGAAAGATAACTTAATTAAAGTTATAACTGATTTTTAAACTTTAATATTATATATTAACTGAGAAAAGAACTGCTGATTAATTTTATTTCTAATTTTAAAAATAAGATTTGAGTGCAGCTTATTCTTCTGTAGAATATCTCTATTTAAGATTTTAAAAATAAGTCTTCTATTTCTGAAGATTTGAATATTTTTCTCTTTTTATATTTTCTTCTCTTCTTTTTTATAAAGAGAAGTATGAGTATTTTTTCTCTGAGTACTTTCAGAGTTTTAAATAGATTTTAAAATAGTAGATTTAAAAATAGTAGATTATACTGCTTAAGTATATATTTTTTTTTTTCCTGATTTAAGAAAGAAAAAGATGAATAAGAGTCAGTAATTATACTAGAAATTTTCAATATTTTTTTAAACTATATTTAAAATTCTAAGCTTTAACTTAATCACTTTCTGTAGTTATTCAACCGCTTCACCACGAACTCGCTCGATTTTTCGAATAAGAACCCGCCGATAGATCCATTGAAAAGCCCTCAATTATACAAGCATTTTGACCCCATCACTGACCGCATACTCCGTGTGGTGGTGGAGTTATCCAGCCAAACATGAACCAGACATCGTTCAGAACTCCTGCGTGGGATTATCCCTCATTCTCCCCTATCACACCACAACCCCGGGCCAAATTGCCATACAAATTGTAAGGTGAAGAGACCTAGCCATATGCACCAATCTTCTCAATTTTGAAAGATCCCCAATCAGTAGTTGTGGAGATATCTGAGAAGTGATCTCTGTGAAAACCCTGTCCATCTTTGATATTTCAAAACACCAATGCCAAGTCTCACCCTTGTACCGCCCTTCCCAATCTGGCCCATTCTCAGCAGAAAAATACAAAAAGATATCTCAGTGATAATATCAAGTATATAATCAACAGTCACTTCTGAAGTGCAATCTTCACAGTCTGTCTTCAGTGTATCTAGACATCAATGTCAAGTCTCATCCTCATATCACCTCTCTCAATCTGGCTCATTTCTGATAGAAAAGTACAAAAAGATATCTCAGCAACTGTACTTGATACATAATCAGCAGACATGACAACTATAAAATCAGTATATCTCAAGGTCTGACTGAGCCTTTGATCCCTGCACAGTGAGATATATTAAATCTAGTTTTAATATCTCAATATTTAATAGATTCTGTAAGAGATTAAGAACAGCAATACTAGATTTCTATTGAATTTAAGAATTAACTCTATATTAATATAATTATTAACAAAGTCTTCTATTTTGAGATATAAATAATCAGTTTCTCTACATCTCACTGATAATATGTATATTATTATATAGAAACAGACTTATATTCTCTATAATATCAAGACTCTGAAGAGAGAAAGTCTTGATAGAGAATATATAGTAGTATATATCTTAGCAGTTTCTATCTCATTCTTCTGCAGTAGTTAATACAAAAAAAAAAAGATCTTAGAAATAGTTTTTTACTTCTCTTAAAAAAATAAGGTGTTTTTCTCTGAATTTTATATAATATTCTTACAAAGAATTAAAAACAGAGTTATTTTCTATTATAATTTCATATTCTTTTAAGTAAGAATTACTTTTTCAGTGACTGAAGAGTTTTCATTAATACTTAATTCTTTTTTACACTCTTTATTAACTGATTTGAGTTGTATACTTGTTGTGTGAGAAGAATTGAATAATTTAGAATAAAATTGAATAGTTTTAATCAATTTCTCTGTAAAAAATTGATTTATTTTTTATCAGTTTTTCTCTCAAAAACTGTTATATTATCTAATTTATTATTAATTAATATTATACTTTTCCTCACTGTATCTCAAGAAAGAGATTATAAAGATTTTACTGATTTATCTTAAAAATCAATTTTAGTTTATTAGATTCTCTTCAAAAATCTAATCTAGTTACTGAACTAGTGTGAAAAAAATCAGGTATTTTATATATAAAAGTCTGTTATTCTTCTTTTGAAATAGTCTGATTAACTTTTCAATTTAAAAGAGTTTAATAAATATCTCAATTGAATTAGTCTGATCAACTTTTCATTGAGTAAGAATAATGAGTTTAAAAGTACACTCAGTTGATGTGAAAAAGAATACTTTCTCAAATACTATTTCTGAGATTGAAATTCTGAAGAGAAGAAAGAAAGAAGAAATAGAGAAATAATAAGTTTTTAAAATACAGAAACTTGAAAAAGTAAGTAAAATTCTTGAAAAGCAGTATCTGAGTGAGATGAATAAAGAAGTTCTGTTAATTCTTCATACTCAGACTAGATAACTACAGAAAGTGATCAAGTTCAAACTTGAAATTTCAAACACAGTTCAAAAAACTTTGAAAATTTCTAATACAATCACTGACTCTTCAGTTTACTCTTCTTTCTTTTCTACTTCTTCTTCTTCTTCTTCTTTAAATCAGAAGAAAACATATGCTCAAGCAGCTGAATCTGCTATCTCTAAATCTACTATCTCTAAATCTGCTATCTCAAAATCTGCTCAAAATTCTGAGAAAACTGAGAAGAATACTGCTCATACTTCTATTGATAGAAGAGTAAAGAAAAAAATATAAAAAGAGAAAAATCTTCAAATCTTCAGAAATAGAAGACTTATTCTCAAAGTCTCAAATCAGAATATATTGCAGAGAAATAAGCTAAACTCAAACCTTATTTTCAGAATTAGAAATGAAATCAATCAGCAGTTCTTTTCTCAGTTAATAACTGATATTGAAGTTCAAAAATCAGTTATAGCTTCAATTGAGTCATTTTTCTTTGAAAACTTCATCATTCTGATCACAATGTCTGAATTCAGTGCAGAATTCCTTATTCAGAATGAGAATCTCTGAAAGTCAGCAGTAGAATCTCTGTTAAACACAATAATTCTATCTGAGAGAGATGAAAAGTGAGATAAATTCATTCTTTATAATATTTCAGTTGAAATCTTTGACTGTGAGAAAGAAATGCTACTTCTTAAAAATGAATTGAAAGAGTATAATTCTATTCAACTGAGAAAAGAGTCTGTATAACTTAATTCAATTAAGTTCAGACAGAGTAGAAGAAATATCTCTGTTCTAGTATATATAAAAACACTTGAATAATTAAGAATCTCTGAAGTAAGAGTAGCAGGTTTGAAAATGAGAGTTCATGAATACAAAGACTCAAGAATGAATCTCAAAGCTTAAACACAGTGTTCAAACTGTCAAAGATATGAACACTTTGTAATCTCTTGTTTCAGAGACTCAAAATGTGCATTCTGTGCTAGAGATTACAAAACTAGTGAGTATAAATGTGTGGTTCGGAAGAACGTACGACCGTCGGATAATAACGCGGCCGCTTCCGAACTTGCTTATGAGTGTAAAGAGGGCCATAGCAGCCACTAATTAATTTAGCATACAATATTACAATATATAAGAAGCTGGTGTACATCTGTAATTATACACTGACTCAAGCAATCTTTGAATCATATCTGATAGCATGTCTAAAAATCAGTGAGAAGTGCAGACTTCTTCAGAGTGTGATAATTCTGTCTACAAAGCAATTCATAGTTATCATGTCAGTGTGGTTCTAGAATATCTCAAAAGATAGTGTATAAAGAGCAGTGAGTGAAAGAGCATCTGATTGATGCTGCTTCACTTGTAGAGAGAAAACTTCACACTCAGATAAATGCCATGTATGATATATGAACAGATAAGATGTGAGAAAAGAGATAAGAGTAATAAATGAGATTCAAAGAAGTCTGCTCTCTATTTAAAAGAAGAATAAAAGAGAAGAATGATCATCACTGAAGTCATATAATAATAACAGAAATTATATAACAATATAGTGATATAATAATAGACATTGTATAATCAACAAGAAATCACTGAAATGAATATCTTCTCTAGTCAATATAAACAATACTCTTCTCTGCTATCTGAACTGAAAGATATACAGAATCTCTCAGAGAGTTTACTTAAAGCAGTAAGAAAAGCAGCTGAAACTACTGAACTGAAATCAAAGCTCTGTATATATACAAGAATTCTAAATGAGATCATGATCTTATGTATACAGTGGCAGACTGAGATGAAAGTTAAATAACAATTGACATTTACTGCAGATCAAGCATTTACTATAAAGAGCTTCATCAACACAATCATCATCATCAATAAGAATAGAGAAAACCAGATCTTAGGTCTGCAGCAGAAGATCAAACATTTACATAGATAGATGACTATACTGAATCTGAAGATCTTATCATGATTGTTCACAATCTCTTCAGAAGTGTATACATCATCAGAGATCACTACACAGAATGAGAATTCAAGCATGAAATATATCAAGTCAGGAGATCTGCTGAAGCTATCAAGCTTCAATGATAACTGAAAAAATAATGCTGTAATCAGCTAGCTAAGTCAGATGCAATCATATTATCAGATTGAATGTGAACTCACAGACAGACAGTCAACAGAATTTTAACAAGTCTTAAGATCTGCTGTATTTCTACATGGAAAAGTGAAGTCATTATAAATAACTGATGAAAAGATGAATCTTACAGATCTGAAGTGATATTCATTCTCATAAATATGAAATGAGTTTTTCAAATGAATCTTGTACAACTTTGAGAAAGTGAATATATAAGACAAGTATTACAAACACTTCACTGAGTGTAGATAAGTAAGCAATCTTATATTATACTTTACACACTTCAGCTTATACTATCTTATATTGAATGAAGAGCTTCTAACATCTTTCTATTTACAGATCTTCATTCATGATCTTATATCTGAGTTGAGAGTGAAATGAAAATGCTTAACCTCACAATCAGACACAGTGAAAAAAGCATATAACATTCTCATTATATGAGAATAAGTGAGTCAATTACAACAGAAAATACTGCAATTGAGTATATCTCAGTGAAGAATGAATAATCAGACTTATATGACATAAGTCACATATCTGAATGCAATGAATCTAGATCTGAATGTCATCACTAAAGTGCTGAATTCTCTGAAAAAGGGATTCTCTGAGTGAAAACCTTGATATTACAAGCATTGAGCTTGCTTCAACTGTGAATATCAAAATCATAATGTAAAAGATTGCACACAGTGTGTGCAGTTAAGAAAAGCAAGAGAGTTAAAAAACTAGCAGAATCAGTAAGCTTGAAGACATTCACTGATATTCTATGAAAAGTCTTCAAAGTGAAAGAGATGCCTGTGTTAGATAATTCTCTGAATTCTATGAATATTAAAAAGAAGCAGGCTTCTGACTAAGATGCAGATGAGAATGAAGTGAACACTTATCTCAATATCTTAAGACCTGAAATGTTAATGTATAAGAGACACTTGAGTAAGAACAGAGAGATGACTGTAAAAGTATTAGCAGATACAGAAGCTTCTACACAATATATTGATAATTATATAATCTGAAAACTGAAAGAGATCTGCTGAGTGAAGAATCTCTGATATATAAGATTATCTGATAACTGATATTTGATATCACTCACAAGAGTAAGAGTTCTCTTGTACTTCAGAGAATGATCTTGCTATATTTAAGTGCGGGAGCTGCAGAACATAGAATATAATCTTATTCTTAAACTCAATTGATTTCAAAGATTCAATTCACAGATTCAATGATGTACATGTCATATACAGTTAACTGATAGGAAGAAAACAGTTCATACAATTCTATCAACTGATATGAGAAGGACATTCTATGTCTCTGATATAGAAGAGTTAAATCTGCTTATATATCAATAAGCAAAGAGAATGATTTGCAAGACCTCATCTGAAAGCATTCTGTATATCATACAGGATCTGAAAGTGGAGAAAATCAAGATAAAGAATATGCAGAAGAACAAGTGTATGAAGAAGCTTCTGAAGAAGTATGAAAAGATCTTCTGAACAGATCTTTCACTGAAATTGTCACTGAAATGAGGATTTGTACATGAGATTGACACAGAGGATACAAAACCAGTTAATCAGAATGTATACTCTCTGTCACAAACACATCTTGAAGAACAGAAGTGTCAGATCACAGACCTTCTAGAATGTGGTCTCATATGATTCTTATCAAGCATGTGAGGCTTTTCAGTTCTATTTATGAAAAAGATAGATGAGAAGTGATGAATGTGTATTAATTATTAAGCACTTAACAAGCTTATAATCAAGAATAAATATTCACTGTCACAGATTTAACAACAGTTGAATACAGTTAAAAACACCTGATATCTATTAAAAATTAATCTTCTCTCAGAATACTGGCAGATCTGTGTAGATAAACTATCAGTTTCATGAACCATATTTAATATACAATGAGAAAAGTTTGAATTCCTAGTAATATTATTTAATCTGATAAATGCACTTATCATCTTTCAAATGATAATGAATATGATTCTTTATAAATAGAATGAAACCTTATATCTTATATATCTTGATGATATTCTAGTCTTTTCAAACTCATATAACAAATATCTAAAGTATTTTGATAAAGTACTTATAACTCTGACAGAGTATAAGCTCTACATTAAATCAATCAAGTGTGTGTTTAAAACAGAAGAGTTGAAGTTTGTAGAATATATAGTAAGTGATGACTGTATACACTTCATTTCAGAGAAATTGAATATTATAGTGAATTGACTGCAGCTGAGAAATATATATTATATACAACAGTTTCTTGAGTTAGTCTTATATTACTGCAGATTTATCAAGGATTTTGTATAAATATCTACATCACTCTCAGATTTCTTAAGAGAAATGAATGCAAATCTGTGAAAGAAGAAGTTTCATTCAATCATCTGAAATACTGTGTGTGAAGAGGCTTTTCTCACACTGAGAAAATGTGTAATAACATTCTCAGTGCTTATTTAATCAGATCATGATAAACCTTTCTACATTGAGATGAACATATCTGAATGAGCTATTAGAGGCGCTCTTCTACAGATGAGTAAGAATGACAAGCTGCACTTAGTAATGTATAATGATAGAAAACTATCAGATATCAAGCTCAATTACTCAGTGCATGAAAAGAAATTACTAGTAATCAAGCATGTGCTGGTGTTATGAGATAGATATATTGACAATAAGTATATGACAATGATGATCACAGATCATAAAAGCCTCATCTATCTACAATTGATGATAAAACCTTTCAAATGCTTAGTATATTGAATCTCAGACTTTTAAGTGTATAATCTTCATATTAAATACTGAAAGGAATTGAATACTGTAATACCTGATGTAATCAGTTGCAGACCTGATTTCATGAGTGAGAATTCTGTGAACCAGGTACAAGAGAAGTTCATGTTAAATGCACTGAGAAGGTGCAAGGAATCAGAATGAGTGAATATTATGATCTCTTACTTGAAGAATGACAAGGTGTCAGATAACAAGTGTCTTACAAGAGTAGTAGAAGAGATGCTTTCAAACTTCAAGCTGAGAAAATTGAAAAATGATGTTGTGCTTTACTGCAATCTAGAATATGCAGAAGCTCTCTATCTAGAATCTTTATTTAGATGCAACTTGATGACTCACATGCACAAGGAATTCAGTCACTTAGAAAGTCCTGAACTCATGAGTGTACTCAAATCAAGAGTATACTGGCCAAGCATGGCTGAGAACATTCAGGTATATACTCATAAGTGTCTGAATTACCAGGTCACAAAAGAATCTAAAAAAGAATTAGAATGTGAGAAAGTATAACATCAGATAAAGTGTATGATATAACTGTTCAAACAATGAGAGATGAATCTCATAGATATATTACTGTGAACATCAAATGAAAATTGATGAATAATCACTGCTATTGATTATGCTACTAACTGGTCAGTCATAAAAGCAGTTTCAGAGATAACAGAGAAAATGATGATGAAGTTTCTATATAATAAGATCTATGTTAACTATGAAATACTGCATGAGATTCTAACTGATAATGATGTGAATCTCATAGAAGAAGCAGTGAGGCATTTCATGAGCCAGTTATAGACAAGACATTGTAGAACAACATTATATCATCTACAGATGAATGAGAAGATGAAATACTTGAATGAAATCTTAGACAACATGCTGATGAAATATCTAGTGAGTAAGTCTATGAGACTATGAAATGAATATCTCAGATAGACACTATTGACTATGTGAATTTAACAGTATGCAGTCTCTAAGTGTTCATCATTCTACCTGTTGTATGAATTGCATCCATGCATTCCGGAGAATGCTTCAGAAAAGATGAGAAAGGGAACAGCAGTTGCAGATGCAACAGTTATGAATGCAGCAGAAACAGCAGTTATAAATGCAGCAGT
The DNA here is from genome assembly GCF_000003855.2 of Blastomyces gilchristii SLH14081. Classification (NCBI taxonomy): domain Eukaryota; kingdom Fungi; phylum Ascomycota; class Eurotiomycetes; order Onygenales; family Ajellomycetaceae; genus Blastomyces; species Blastomyces gilchristii. The sequence goes on along the minus strand of NW_003101634.1, from coordinate 116,626 downwards.
AGCAGTTGCAGATGCAACAGTCATGAATGTGAAATCAAGATTAAAAGAGATCAGCTATGCACATATAAAAGCTAATAAGTTACTTCTGAACTGAGCAATTCAATTGAAAAGAATACAAGACTCACTAGTCAAGAAATTGAGTCTCAAGATAAGAATATGAGTTCTTATATATAATGAGAGTTCTGAGAAGTTTCAATCTAGATGGTTTGAGTTATATAAAATACTCAAATCACATTCTCTGAGAACTTACACATTGAAGGAATCAGAGAGATGAGTCTTACACAACTTAATAAATGATTCATAACTTGTGAAAGTAAAGATATAAGATCTGAGTGAATTATAATCATTCACAGTACTATCATCAGTGTTGAAAAAGAAGAGACTTACAATTAAAAAGTCTTACAAAGTAAGAGAAATCATAGATACTTACAAATCAGATGATCTCACTTATTTCAATCTTTTCATAATTATAAGGAAAGAATGAGAAGAAATGAAGAAATCAGATGAATATCACACTTCAATAAGTGATGAGACTGTAGCTGATTATATGATAATGCATCACAGATAGTAGATGCAATATAATAAAGAGCAGTTTCAAAGCAGCAGACTTGTATATGAGTCAGATCACAGAAGAAAAAAGAATTCAGAGTTGAATTCAACTGTTTACATCAGTTCAATTGTGAAGATCACAGAGAATAAACTATCTGAAATATTTATAAACATGTGAGACCAAGTCATCTCAATCTCTGAGAACACTCAGAGATTGAATAAGATTAGTTTCAATGAGCTGTTCACTGTAGTGATCTGAGCAGGTGAAGAGAGACAGTATAATACATGAGATAGAATCATAAAAGATGAAAGCTACTGAATCTAGTCACTGAACACTGTATTATATAGAGATTATGTAAGAGTAGTGACTAGCAGATAAAGAAAAAGTGTAAGAAAAGAAAAGAGATAATGAATTGATCATCAACTGTAAGAGTCAGCTACAAAAGACAAATGTTATCATACACATCTCATTCATTTTCATACATTACATGTTTAATCTATTTCTAACATCACATCACCTGAAAAATATCAAAAATAAAGAAAATCTCGAAACTTGAGATCTGCAAGGGATTTAAGAGCTGTAAGCTGCTCTTATAACAATATCACACATGTCTCTGATTTCTCTATCACTCTGTATACAATATTAATGTTATTTATCACAAGATTGGCTGAAATGCTAATATAGAAATGCATACATGTATATGTAGAAAAATTGAAGAAGAGTGCAGAATCTGCAGAACCAGAAGCTAGAATAGAAGAAGTGAAGATGAAAGAAACAGAAGAAGAAGAAGATGCAGAACTGAATGAATAACAGTGAGAGTCACTCAGGGCTGAACACTTATAATCTGATATGTGCACAATCTTCCCTGCAGAGAAGGAAGAGAAAGCAACAGAAGAAGCTTAAGAGTGAGAGAGAGTAGTCTCAATAATGTTATCATCTTTGATTAGAATGATCTCTGATACTGAAGTAACTAAGAATCATTATTAGCATACAAAACTGCAAAAGCAGAGATAACAATTACTGAATGAACACTCACTGATCTTAGAATTGTATATGTAATTATAACATGCACAAGACTTCTCAGAAAGAGAGAGAGAGACACAGAGAAATACAGAAAACAGAACACAGTGTGTGAACAGCTCATTTTCATGATGACATTTCAGACAAGGCATACAAGTCTCATGTCTGTGAATGTAAAAGAGTATGATATCTGTGTTTCTGTTTCTGAAAACACAGATATCTTTCACCTGCATTACAAAGTTGAATGACAGATATCAGAGAATAGGCTGATACAGATCTATTATTTTGAAGAAATTCATCAGAGCAGATGTCTCTGCAATGTTGAACTTTACAGTTATGAAAAGCTTCTTGATATCTGTGAATATCATGACTTTGTGCACAGTAAAACTCATAATGATTTTCTCTAAGAATAAGAAAATCAGTATCAGAAAGAAAAAGATGAAAAAGAAAAAGACTTACAATCTTAACACTGTTAAGAAAGAGAGTGATTCTCTGATATGAATGAATAATTATCTCATCATGAATATTTAAAATGAATGTAATAATCAGTGTTCATGACTGAGCTTCAGATTATTATATTATACACAGTCTTCATACAATAAATTATTCTGAAAGTCAGTAAGAAGAGTGAGAGTGTATACACTGAGAAATGTGATTCATTAAGTCTATACAACATCTCCTTGAAACAGGGAGAGCTGATAATGAAAACAGAGATAGCAAAATCAGAAGTAGTAGAAGTGAGAATTGCAGAAACAGAGATAGCAGGAGCAGGAGAATCAGACACAGAGACAGGTGTAGAAGATTGAGAGAGAGTGACAGAGAAAAGAACAGAGAAGACAGAGAAGAATATAAGAGACTCAGTCACACATGATATGAATAATTTCTTCATTATCACATTCTTTAAGTTCTCAATCAATGATTCAACATTGAGTTCACTATTATCAGTGAATGCAGATCTGTCAATGTATGAAGATTCTACATGAATAAAAATAACATATCAGCATCTGCATTCATGCAAAATTGTGCCAGAAAACACAATCAGAAACCTGCTGAGAAGGAAAAGATTGAGAATGTATAAGAAGATAGAGAAGATGTGTCATTTATAGTGATATGTTCTGATGATTATTAGAAGATAAACAAGTCTGGCCATGTTTCATAACATATTACACTTACTGCTAACAAACTGCTCAGTATGAGCACTATGATGACACTTGTTATGAGAATAAGAAGTCATCACCAGAAATGTGTACAATGTGATAGATAAATAAATAGAAGATGTTGAACAGAAAGAGAAACAGTAATCTTGAATGAGATAATAATGATGTTCAATGATGATGATGATAAAGAAGATGATTGAAGAATGAGAAAAGTTAGTGAATGAGTGATGTAATATAATAGAAGTTTCTTTGTGAGAGTGTATACAGAATGCTAGTCAAATCAGAAATAGATCACATAATTATGAAATGCTAGTGGCGAGCTAATCTGCATGAAGCTAGAATGTATGACATGGTCATATGAGCGTGACTGAATCTGGTGAGGAAGAATGTGGTTCAGAAGAATATATAACTGTCAGATAATAACACAGCCACTTCTGAACTTGCTTATGAGTGTAAAGAGGGCCATAGTGGCCACTAATTAATTTAGTATATGATATTATGATATATAAGAAACCGGCGTACACCTGTAATCGTACGCTGGCTCAAGCAACCTTTGAATCACAAATGTGAAACATGCTTAAAAAGAGATGAAATATATCAATATACTCTACTTAAGTACTTCAATTGCAAAGAAAAACATGCATCTAGCTCAAAAGAATGTGTATTTGCTTCAAGAACTCAGAAGAACTGGAGAAAAGATGAAGCTCAAAGTAAATCTAAAACTGAAGAGAAAAGTCAAGCTAGTAAATCTACAACTGTAAGCTTAAAAAGAAGAAATTCTCAACTATCTAGATCTTCAAACTTCAACTCTTCAGCTAAGTGTAAACAGAATTTGAATTCTCAAACTTCTGTTAAGATTAGAGAATTGAGAAATGACTCTGATGATAAACTAGATATAATGTAAGCAGTTGAGATTCCTACTTTTCAAAATAGTTATAATCTACTATCTGATGATAGGAATTAGATTCTACTCTATCTCTACTCTCTCTTAGTATGAATATACAATAAAAATAACAAAAAAAGTTTAAAAACTCTTCAAAAATCACATTTATTCAAAATAATGTGAATAGAAACTCAAATTGTATTTATTCTTATCTTCAGATTGTATTTGAATAAAAAGTTAACTTTGTACTTCTTCAAGAATCAAACTTTGATACTGAGTAAAAGTATATCATTTCTCATTCAAGCTATTACTGCTTTCTTTCTGAAAAATCTGAGATAAAATCAAGAGTAGTGATCTATGAGAGAAAAAGATCAAGATATCAATTTAATTTGAGATTTGATATCATATCTGACTCTGATATTCTAGTGGATGATATTATAGATAAAGAGAATGAGTTTGATACTATTCAACTTATAAATATCTATAATGAAAAGTCATTGAAAGAAAACAACAATATCTGAATAATTGATAGAGGATTTTTGAATATAACTTTCTTAAAAAACTCTATTATTGCAGGAGACTTCAATGCACATTATCTCTGATAAAACTCAGAGTGCATAAGAGCAGTAAGAGCAGATAAACTGATTAAATGAACTTTTAAGCATTTAATAGATTTAGTTAACAAGTCTGATCAATAAACATTCTTTAGAAAAGACATGAAACAGAAATCTATTATAGATCTAACTTTCATATCATAAAATCTAATTGAAAAAAGACTTATAAACTGATTTATTAATTCAAATAAAACCTCAGAATCAGATCATGAGATTATTCAATTTGATATTGAACTAAGTGAAAAACAAAGAAGTGAAAATCCTCTTCTCTCTAATCAGTATAACTTGGAAAAAGCTGATTGAAAAGCAGTTGAAGAAAGAGTAAAACAGCTAAAATCTGAAAGATAGAGTGAGTTTTATTGAAATCAAAGTCAAGATATCTCAAATGAAATGCTTGAGAATAGAGTAAAGCTGATTACATCTATTCTTCTAACAAGTATTAAAGAAAATATTTCAAAGAAAAGGTCTTCTGAGTATTTCAAATCTTGATAAAATGAGAATATCACTTCTAAAAGAAAGCAATTAGTCACTGCTAAGAGAGAGTGAAAGAATAACTTAATATCTAATAAAGAGTTCAAAGCTATTCAAAATGAATATTTTTCAGATATTAAAAAAGTCAAAACAGATTACTGAAACAAATTTCTTAAAGAAGCACAAGAAAAAGAAGTCTTTAAAGCCTTCAACTATACTAAAACAAGAAGTGTAGCAAAGCTTTCAACCTTAGAATATGAATTTCAGAATGAATTATATACAGCAAACTCTTTTGAGAAAAAATGTCAAGCTTTTATAAGAATTCTCTTTCAAAACTCATCACATTTAGAAGAGAAGAATATGTCATTTCATGAATATATTAATGAAAATAACTGGGAATGATCTGAGCTTACATGTGATGAACTAGAGTCAGCAATATTCTCAAGTTCAATTAAAACTGCTACAGAGCCTGATTTAATTAATCATTTAATTATTCAAAACATATATTTCTACTTGAAGAATGAATATTTTGAGCTCTCTTTCAATCTCTTAAAAAATAATTATCATTCTGAATGCTGGAGAGAAGCTACTGAAGTAATCCTTGTAAAATCTAATAGAAAAGCTTCAGTTTCTAAGTTATTATTATTATTATTATTATTATTATTCTTCAATTATAGATGTATGCAGTCAGAGACTATGACATCTACCTGAGAATCTTTAGTTCTCAGGGTTTTTCCTATATCTATAGAGTCAACTATTATACATTTATCAATTTCAAATATGCAAAATCAGAAAATTCCAGCCCAGAATACAAAAACTATTTATAAATTGCAGTATTTTAACACCTTCTGATAGTTTGAAACCATTTGAAAATATTATGACAAAAGAAAAGAGAACATAGTCTTAAAGATAGACATATTAAATAGATAGAGAAAAGAACAGAAGGAAACAAGTACAGTAAAGAGAGACTATAACAAAACAAAATTATTAAAAGAGAATATATAGCTGTTTTAACAGACTATATCTAGTCAATTTCCACTTCTTCATATTCAGATACTTCTGAATTCAGCCATTTTCTTATAGCTGCTTGAGTTTCTGATAGAAAGTCTATTAAGTATTTAATTTCTGTCTCAGTTGAGAATAAGAATCTTATATTTAATTGATTTAGATCATACTTCTCTTTCAATCTGGCTCTGAGACTATTGTATAATGCACAGTGCATTATAATATGCTCAGGATTCTCATTTGTATTGCAGAATGAGCATTCTATTGAGTTAAATCTATCATCAAATCTTTGTATATAAGATTTGAAATAACCATGTCCTAGTTTCAGCTGAATTATAGATGAGAATATTTTCTTTTTACATTTAATTGAACAAGATTTCTACTTTGGTTTTGTCTCAAATCTTGAATAATGTATACTCTTCTTTTGTTTCTGCCAGCTTTCATTTCACTTGTTTAAACAAGATTCTTTTATCTTTCTCTTTATGAAAGATCAGGACACTGTTTTTTGAATAGATCTGCTTAATTCTGAACTCTTTTTTGCAGCTGAATCAGCCAATTCATTGCCTTGAATATTCATATGAGTAGGAACTCAATGCAGATGAATTATCAGTTTTGATGTTCTTCTCTTTTGAATTTTCAAAACAGAGTTTAAAATCAGTTCAAGATTCATTTGATCATTATGAATCTGACTATTTCTAAGTCTTTTTAAAGCAGCTTGACTATCAGAGAATATTCATGTCTCTTTCAAATCATTTCCTCTTTTATAAGATTTTATTTCAATGAGTTTGAAAGCTTTCACTATTGCAAATAGTTCAGCATCAAAGACTTCAGATTCACAGCCTAAATTCCAGAAATCTGAGATAAAATTAATATTATCTTCAGTATAAGCAATGCCTGCGCCTAATCTATTCAAATTCTCATTTCTTGAGTCATCTGAGTAGATCAGAATAGAGTCTTTTATATTAATTGTAGAGATCTTCTTCAAATGCTGTTCATATTCTCTCTCTTTAGATAGTTCACTTATTTGTAAGTCTATGAGAGATTCCAGCTTTTCTCTTCAGAGAGATATCTTCTCATGATCAATTTTCTCAACATTTAATGAAGAAAATTGATTCTTAATAAGTGAACATAGTCTATACAGTTGAGAGAGCATTTTCTTTAAAGTATTATTCTCATTTCAATCAAGAAATCTATTCCAATCCAGTTCATTTCCTGAGTTAACTGATGAAAATGAAGAAGAGACTCTTTCTCTGATTATATGATTTGAGCTCATCTTCATGACTCTCAGAGCATAGTTTATACAGGCCTTTTCAAATTGAATAGCAGGAGGTGGAATTGAAGCTTCAATTTTCATTGCTTTAATAGGAGATGACTTAAATGCTTCCAGAATTCTTCTCAAAGCTCTGTTTTATAGACTTTGAAAGAGTTCAGTGAAGTTTTCTTGATTATTTCATCAAACTTGAACATCATAATCAGCTACTGAGATAATACAGGCTATGTATAACTGTCTCATAGCCTGAAAGAATAGACCTCTCTCAGTATTTGATAGTCTGATTAAACTATTCAGTAGTCTCTCTGTCTTGATGATTCTTTGTTGAATATAATATTTAAAATTCAACTTGGAGTTTAATCATACTTCTAGTCATTTGACATTTAAACTGGGTTTAATCTCTTTATTTAAAAGAGTTAGACTTAGTTCTTTCTCATTAAATCTGGAAAAAAAGTGAATTAGCTCAGTTTTATTCATATCAAATTGAATTAGATTAATATCTGCTCTAACAAAGATTTCCTTTACTGCTTTCTCAATCACTTCTAAATTCTCTTTGATTGTCTTTGAACTGTAGAGTAGATCAATATCATCTACATAACTTGAAGATCTCACTATTTTCATCTCTCTATTCTTGAATAGATATGCAGTGTATATTGCAAATAAAACAGGTGAGATTGGAGATTCTTGTGATACTTCTATTTTTATCTCAGTTTTATCTTGTTTTCTTCCATCAAAGAATAGTTGTATAATTCTTTTAGATATGAAACAATTGACTCATTTTATTAGAGAAAGTGACAGTTTTAACATCTTCAAAGTTTGAATCATCTTAGACTTTGACACATGATCAAGTGCATCTTTTATATCAATAAAAACTGCAGTTGAGACCAGGTCTTCATGCTTTGCTACTTGAATATCATGAATAACTGAGAGAACAGTATCAATTGCAGAACATTGTTTTCTATCTCTTATTTATTCATTAAATAGAAGAGAATCACTAATAGAGCTTATAAAAGATAATCTAGTAGCTATTATCTTTTCTAGAATTTTTCTCAAACAGTTTAACAGAGATATTACTCTATATGACTTAGGAATTAAAGCCTTTCTATTAGGTTTTGCAAGGATTACTCCAGTAGCTTCTCTCCAGCATTCAGAATGATAACCATTTTTTAAGAGATTGAAAAAGAGCTCAAAATATTCATTCTTCAAGTAGAAATATGTGTTTTGAATAATTGAGTGATTAATTGAATCAGGCCCTGCAGCAGTTTTAATTGAACTTGAGAATATTACTGACTCTAGTTCATCATATGTAAGCTCAGGCCATTCCCAGTTATTTTCATCAATATATTCATGAAATGACATATTCCTCTCTTCTAAATGTGATGAGTTTTGAAAGAGAATTCTTATAAAAGCTTAACATTTTTCCTCAAAAGAATTTGCTGTATATAATTCATTCTGAAATTCATATTCTAAGGTTGAAAGCTTTGCTACACTTCTTGTTTTAGTATAGTTGAAGGCTTTGAAAACTTCTTTTCCTTATACTTCTTTAAGAAATTTGTTTCAGCAATCTGTTTTGGCTTTTTTAATATCTGAAAAATATTCATTTTAAATAGCTTTGAACTCTTCATCAGATATTAAGTGATTCTTTCAATCTCTCTTAGCAGTGACTAATTGCTTTCTTTTAGAAGTGATATTCTCATTTCATCAAGGTTTGAAATACTCAGAAGACTTTTTCTTTGAAATATTTTCTTCAATACTTATTAGAAGAATAGATGTAATCAGCTTTGCTCTATTCTCAAGCATTTCATTTGATATATCTTGACTTTGATTTCAATAGAGCTCACTCTGTCTTTCAGATTTCAGCTGTTTTACTCTTTCTTCAACTGCTTTTCAATCAGCTTTTTCAAAGTTATACTGATTAGAGAGAAGAGGATTTTCACTTCTTTGTTTTTCACTCAGTTCAATATAGACTGACCGTGTGACTGTGTCTGAGACCAGGATCAAACTATACAGTTATCATGTTGTCTAAAAGCATTACTTCTGATCATGATTTGTGTTCATTACATTGATTTCAAATCATGTTATTTCAAATATTAAAGATCTCAGATTCACTTTTCAAATAAAAATCTAGTTCTGAATAAAGAATATATTTGAATTCTTAGTCACATTTTCATTCTGATCTCATTATTGAGAATGGCATCAAATGAGACTATGAAATCACTTCTCACTTATATAATATCATAACATAGTGCTCATTTGTTGAAAATTCAACAGAGAGTATTATCAAATATCATTACTTTTCTAAATACAGATTATAATTCATATAATTTTAATTATAAAAAAAATATAAAATACAAAAAAAAAAACAAAAAACAAAAAATAAAACAAAAACAAGAAAAAATCAGAATGAATAAAAAAAAAAAAAAAAAAAAAAAAAAGAGAAAGAAAAAAAAAAGAAAAGAAAAAGAAAAAAACAAAAAATAAAAACAAAAAAAATCAAGATTGCAGAGCTGCAGTATTCTCAAAATACTCACTTCTCAGAGTCTTTACAATATCTATTATCAACTGTGTATCTCTCATAGTGAGAGTAACACAGCTGTAATAAGTTATTGTCTTAACATTATCTAATAAATAATCAGTATATATCTGTATAAATATGAATATTTAGAAAACATACATTTAAAAAGTGTGACCAGGGTGAACTCTGCTGTCACTTGAATAATATCAAGAGCAGAACACTGAAATCAATGATTTCTCTCATCAATTTCACAGACAAGATAGGTGAAGATAATCTTAAGAAATATAAGATTCTCTGACTTCTGATAAAAACAGATCTCACAGAGAGACTCTATTTTCATGATATCAGAGACTGAGTATTATCAAAAAGTGTTACTTTCATGCAATGCACATGCACTTACTGTGACAATTCACTCTCTGCACATGTGACTGAGAGTTGTGACTTTCTCACACTGCACAGCTCTCTCTGAAATGCTGACATCAGTTTGCAACTCATACAGTCTCTCAGTTCAGCATGTACTGCATGTATACAGCTCTGCATACTGAGACTGTGTTGATCATTATGACCTGATGTGATACTCACTTTTCACAGGCCATGTTTTGTTTGAAGAGGGGAGAGAGAAGACACAACTGTGATTTTATTAAGAGAGAATGAATAATTAATAATATTAAATATAATTTAATTCTTCTACATTTAAAATTTAATTAGTCTATACTCTTTAATTTAAGAGTTTTTAAAAGTGTTTTAATAGTTTTCATACCAGCTTGAATTTAGTGATGAGTTGAAGAAGAAGAGAAAAGAGAGAAGAAAGAAATGAGAATAACTTATCTTTATAATATGAAAACAGAGAATTGCTGTAATCATTCTCTCTAGTAACAAAGATCTGTTTTCTGCATGTATCTCTGATATAGATTATATGATAACTACATACAAAGAATATCAACACTGCATGCATTGAATGAAGATGATATTACTATACAATACTGTAGCTGTTTTCATATATCTCTGAAAGCTGTTAATATTTTCTTTATCTCTTTATATTTGATAAGTCAGTAATATATTTCAATACACTTCTTCTTTCATCATTATTATCATCATTATCATCATCATCATCATCATCATCATCATTATCATCATTAACATCATTACTATCATCATTATTATTATCATCATTATCATCATTATTATCATCATTATCATTATATTATTTCTGACTGTCTCTTCTGCCTTCATCTCTCTTCAACACTCACTGAAATTAATCATGTTATTTCTCTTCAAATATTCTGCAGTTCTGTGAATTATCAAGGCGCGTGAGCACTGTCACAGATTGAAGAAAGAGAAGAAGAAGATGTTTAAGCAAGAAGAGACTGATTATAAGACATATTATAATGCCTTGAAGAGACTCTGTAAGAGAGTAGAATGATAATAATTTTAAGTAACACTTCTGATAGATTTAGACTGAACTAAGTATAGAAATAATGTGAATGATACTATCTGTGAGAGATTGAAGAAGAAGACAGTGAAGAGTCTTATACAGTAGTAGTGAGATCAGAAGAAGTTCTGAGAATGATTTGAGTTCAAGATAAAGAGAGAAAGAGAGAAGAAGAGTATTACTGTAAATAAGTAGTGATAGAAGAAGATTAAAAGAGTGTTAAAGCAGGAGATAAAGAAGTCAAAACTGATAAGTTTTTTATTTATTGAGAGATAATGATTTTTGATAATACTTCTGTTCTCTAATTAATTAGCAGAAGCTGATAGAGAAGGAGGGAATTAAGACCTTGTTCAGGTCTCAAATGCACTTCATGATTCAGAATATTGAGAAGACAGCCCTGCTCTCTGAGCATGTCAATCTGCTTACTGCTGAGGTAGAACCCAAGACAGCAGATCAGAAAATGCAGGATTTTGAGATACAGATTGATCTGACTGAGAAGAAGCAGTGAAAACCCTTCTCTGAGAAGGCAGTGAAGAGAGATTTTGAGATGATTATCATCTCAGATAAGAAGAAGAAGAAGAAGAAGAAGAAGAAGAAGAAGAAGAATGAGAAGTGAATTATGAAGAATGATAAGAAGAATGAGAAAGAGAAGAAGTAGATTTTTTTCTTTTTATATTAGTTAGTTATAAGTTTAAGTTTTTAATTATTAATAATTAAAATTGATTTTAAGTTTTCAAAAATTATTGTACAAGTTGTAATCAAGTCAGAAATGATATATATATATATATATATTTAACTATCATGATTCATAAATCACTATAATATATAAGTATCAACATTTTTTCAATATTGATATTCACAATATTAATATATTTTTAATAATATTATCTGATAATACAATTTGATAATACTCTCTTTCACAATATTAATATATTTCAAGAAATATGACAGAGATTAATCAAGATTGTTTATTTACTTTTATACATTAATGATATTCAATCTGAGTTAGTACTAAAATTATAACTAAGCTAAGAAATAAGATTATTTTCTCTTATATTAATTCTTCTTACACACATCAGTGATCAGTTATTGAAAATAAATTATCATCTTTCTTAAATTATTATTATATCTTCTGAATTCACTTCTTTCACTTCTTTTACTTCTATTGAAGATTCACAAACTCTTTAAGAAATCACTGTAAATTACAAAGTCTATATTATTTACAATTCAACACAGAATGCTCTCTTTTAATTATAATAAATAATCACTTCATTCTTCACATCTGATTTCAGGTCATGAAATTTATGAAAAACTCAACACAAACACTGAGATAATCTATGAAATAATTATCAACAGATTGTATTACAGATTACTGAAGAGTTATCTCTCTGCTATAATCACTGCAACTTCATTCAGAAACATTCATCATAAACTGATTATAGCTCTGAAGAAATTTTCTGACATCTGAAGTCATCAGAATGCAGATAACAAAAGAAAAATATTCAGAAAATTACTACTAAGCTGATAAGTTACTGTATCAGATAAAAATTTTTGATAATACTAACTTTTTAATTTGAAGAAAATCATGTGAAAACAATTATATATCAGTACTCTGATTTCATAACTCTCATCTGATAACTTCTGTGAACAATTACTTTACATGTGTATATCTCTGAATCTTTCTCTTCAATCAATTGAAAACCCTGAATTCTGAACACTTCTTCAAATGCTTAATTCAAATCTTCATATTTCATATCAATTCTGTCTTCAGTCTAATCTTGAGATATACTACAAAGTCAATATATAATATCTAGAATCAGAGTTGAAGAATCATCAAAGAGTGTCTCTCACAGTGAATGCATGAACTAGTATAAATAATCTTGCATTTATAAGAGTTACATGTTATTATATTGATGAGAACTGAACTTATTAAGAGATATTAATTGAATTTGAATCATTGATCAGTAGTCATACTGAGGATTATATGACAGAGATATTAATGACTGTGATTAAAAATAACTATTAAGATATTAGTCTCAGTCTTCTTACAATTACAACTGATAATGCTGCGAATAACTACACTATGATGAAGAGCTTGAAGCAAAAATTGACTTTACATTTCTGAAATAATAAACAAGGTTATATTCTCTGCATTGCTCATGTGATTCAACTTGTGATGCAAACACTGATAAAGAATCTTAATATTGAGATAAAGAATAATAAGATAGCTGATTCTTGAAATGAGAATAAGATGAAAGTAATTACTCAAGTAACTTTTACATCTATTTTATAAAAGATAATGTTTTTTGATAATACTTTTTAATATTGCTTTTTAATAACACTTTTTAATAACACTACTGTTAATTTTGAATAGATTGACTAATAATTTAAATATCACAGATTCAAAACATTGTTAATGCAATTTGTATCTTCTCTAAATAATAATAACAATTTCATGATATTCAATAAATAAATAAATCAGTCACATCACTGAATATGATACAGAATGTTAGAACACAGTGAAGTTCAATATATAAGATAACTGTTCAGACTCTTCAATTGTGTCAGATGATTGATCATTGAGTACAACACTCTGATCAGGAAAAGATTCAGATATTAAAACTTTCTAATATGAAGTGAACTCAGTTGAAATATGTGATTGATTTACTATTTCAGTTTTATAAGATAATAAAGACAGTCTCAATCACTTGTACACCAATGCTGCAGTCAGCCTGATGAATGTATAACAGTTTATTTACTCATCTTGAGAAGCAGTTAAATCACTTAAAAAGAAATTCAGTCTGAAATGATGCTATAGCACAGGCTATTATTACTACAAGAGATAAACTGGTATATTATTACAGCAAAACTGAACAATCTTTTACAGAGTACTATACTGTAGCAGCTCTACTAGATCCCTTCTGTTGAGTTAATATCTACACTTCTCAAGATTGAACAGAGAAGGAATGAGACTTATATATCAAATTAGCTCAAGACTACTACAATACTAACTATCAGAGATTTGAATAAGCAGATGTTTGAGATGTGAAGACAGTGAAATACAATTCTCTAGTAAGTAACAATCTTTGATAACACTTCATATCTCATAGAACTATAATACTAACTTTGAAACAGAACTTGCATATATTGATTACAACTGAAAATCAGGCAAAACTACATGCTTATAAAACTGAATTTGACTGCTATCTTCAAGATAATCTGACAAATTTACACATCAAATCAATTCTAGAGTTATGAAAAATTATTGAGAGTACATATTCAACTGTTGCACTGATAACATGTGATATTCTGACAATTTCATTGACAGGGGTGAAAATGAAGCAAAAGTTCAACTCAAGTTGAGATATTTATCACTATTATCAGAGACAATTACAAGAAGGAATAATCAAGAAACTCATGATTGTAAAACATGGAATTATCAGACAGTTTAATACCTCTAATCACAGTATATCAGAGAAGTGTAGTTTTCATGAGAAAGTGAAGAATAAACTTATACAAGAATGTATTTAGTTGTTTCATGAGCATTATCAATAATCATTATCAAATTCTGATTATATAAGCAATCACTGAATGAACTGAATGAGACTGATTTTGATTTTCAGTCTCAGTCTTATTCTGATTTTAGAAGAATGATCATCTTTCACAGTTTATTCTGAGAAATTACTCTCATTTCACTGTTCTTGAATTAAATCTGGTCATTTTTCACATCATTTCTCTCAGAAATGATCCATTTTCAGATTTTTTCAAGGCTTGGTCCTGGTGGGACTCACGCCAAGAAATGTATGAGACCAGACTAAATGAGACCAAATGTGAAATTCATGATCCCGCCGGCCAGTCTAGTTCAATATTAAATTAAATGATCTCATAACCTGATTCTGAGGTTTCATTTGAATTAATAAACCAGTTTATAAGTCTTTTTTCAATTAGATTTTGTGACATGAAAGTTAAATCTATAATAGATTTCTGTTTCATGCCTTTTCTAAAGAATGTTTGTTGATCAGACTTGTTAACTAAATCTATTGAATGCTCAAAAGTTCATTCAACCAGTTTATCTGCTCTTACTGCTCTTGTGCACTCTGAGTTTCATCAGGAATGATATGCATTGAAGTCTTCTGCAATTATAGAGTTTTTTAAGAGAGTTATATTCAAAAATCCTCTATCAATTGTTCAGATATTGTTGTTTTCTTTCAATGATTTTTCATTATAGATATTTATAAGTTGAATAGTATCAAACTCATTATCTTTATCTATAATATCATTCACTAGAATGTCAGAGTCAGATATGATATCAAATCTCAGATTAAATTGATATCTTGATCTTTTTCTTTCATAGATTGCTACTCTTGATTTTATCTCAGATTTTTCAGGAAGAAAGCAGTAATAGCTTGAATGAGAAATGATGTACTTTTGCTCAGTATCAAAGTTTGGTTCTTGAAGAAGTACAAAGTCAACTTTTTGTTCAAATGCAATCTGAAGACAAGAATAAATGTAATTTGAGTTTCTATTCACATTGTTTTGAATAAATATGATTTTTGAAGAGTTTTTAAACTTTTTTTGTTATTTTTGTTGTACATTCATACTAAAAGAGAGTGAAGATATAGTAGAATCTAATCACTATCACCAGATAGTAGATTATAACTATTTTGAAAAGCAGGAATCTCAACTACTTGCATTCTATCTAGTTTATCATCAGAGTCATTTCTCAATTCTCTAATCTTAACAGGTGTTTGAGAATTCAAATTCTATTTACATTTAGCTGGAGAATTGAAGTTTGAAGACCTAGATAGTTGAGAGTTTCTTCTTTTTGAGCTTGCAGTTGTGAATTTACTGGCTTGACTTTTCTCTTCAGTTTTAGATTCACTTTGAGCTTCATCTTTTCTCCAGTTCTTCTGAGTTCTTGAAGTAAATACACATTCTTTTAAGCTAGATGCATGTTTTTCTTTGCAATTGAAGCACTTAAGCAGAGTATATTGACATATTTCATCTCTTTTTGAGCATGTTTCACATTTATGCTTACTAGTTTTGTGATCTCTAGCACAGAATGCGCATTTTGAGTCTCTGAAACAAGAGATTGCAAAGTGTCCATATCTTTGACAGTTTGAACACTGTGTTTGAGCTTTGAGATTCATTCTTGAATCTTTGTATTCATGAACTCTCATTTTCAAATCTGCTACTCTTACTTCAGAGATTCTTGACTGTTCAAGTATTTTTATATACACTAGAACAGAGGCATTTCTTCTGCTCTGTCTGAACTCAATTGAATTAAGTCATACAGGCTCTTTTCTCAGTTGAATAGAATTGTATTCTTCTAATTCATTTTTGAGAAGCAGTATTTCTTCCTCACAGTCAAAAATTTCAACTGGAATATCATGAAGAATGAATTTGTCTCACTTTTCATCTCTTTCAGATAGAATTGTTGTATTCAGTAGAGATTCTATTGCTGATTTCCAGAGATTCTCATTCTGAATGAGGAATTCTGCACTGAATTCAGGCATTGTAGTTAAAATAATAGAGTTTTCAAAGAAAGATGGCTCAATTGAAGCTATGACTGGTTTTTGAACTTCAGTATCAGTCATTAACTGAGAAAAGAACTGCTGATTAATTTCATTTCTAATTCTGAAGATAAGATTTGAGTTTAGCTTGTTTTTTTACAAGCTCTTCTGATTTGAGACTTTGAGAATAAGTCTTCTGTTTCTGAAGATTTGAAAGTTCTTCTCTTTTTACATTTCTTTTTTTTCCTTTCTATGAACAGAGGTCTGAGAAATATTTTTCTCAGTTTTCTCAGAATTTTGAGCAGATTTTGAACTAGCAGGTTTGAAGACAGCAGATTCTGCTACTTGAGCATATGTTTTCTTCTGATTTGAAGAAGAAGATGAAGAAGTAGAAGATGAAAAAGAGTCAGTGACTGTACTGAAAGATTTCAATGTTTTTTAAATTGTGTTTGAAATTCCAAGTGTGAACTTGACCACTTCTTGTAGTTGTCTAGCCTGAGTAGACTGACCGTGTGACCGTGTCTGGGACCAGGACCAGATTTTTTAATAGTTTCATTACCAATTCGACTGATCCCATTACACGGTTTTAACATTAGATAGTAGTCTCATACTGTCTCAGTGAGACTTACTGTCTACTCTTGTCACATTTTTCAAATGAGACCATGATTTCCACTTCTCAATTTAAATTATTTTTATTGCTTTAAATGACTTTAAATCTCATTTGAGTGTTATCAAAAAGTGTTACTTTTTAAAAAATTAAAAATAGTCTAAAAAAAACCTTGAAATGTCTAAAAATAGTAACTTTATGCCAAGAATGGGACTAAATGAGACCAAATGGGACCACTTTCTCATTTTTTTCAAGTCATGGTTTCATTTTAAGATCTGATATATAGTCACTTTACATGTTTTTTTGATAGTCAGTCCCAGCGGGATTCACGCCAAGAAATGTATGGAATCAGACCAAATGAGACCAAACGTGAAATTCATGGTCCCGGCGGCCAGTCTAAGCCTGAGTATGAAGAATTAACAGAACTTCTTCATTCTCCTCACTCAGACACTGTTTTCCAAGAATTTTGCTTGCTTTTTCCAGTTCCTGTATTTCAAGAACTTGTTGTTTCTCTATTTCTTCCTTCTTTCTTCTCTTTAGAATTTCAATCTCAGGAACAGCATCTGGGAAAACATCTTTTTCCACATCAACTGAGTGTACTCTTAAACTCATTTTACTCACTGAATGAAAAGTTGGTCAGACTGTTTCAATTGAGAGATTTATCAGTCTATTTTCAAATGAAAAGTTGGTCAGACTGTTTCAGTTTCTAAGTTATATAGAGTAATATCTCTGTTGAACTGTTTGAGAAAAGTTCTAGAAAAGATAATAGCTACTAGATTATCTTTTATAAGATCTATTAATGATTCTCTTCTATTTAATGAATAAATGAGAGATAGAAAACAATGTTCTATAATTGACACTGTTCTCTCAGTTATTCATGATATTCAAGTAGCAAAGTATGAACATCTGATCTCAACTGCAGTTTTTATTGATATAAAAGATGCATTTGATCATGTTTCAAAGTCTAAGATGATTTAAACTTTGAAGATGTTAAAACTGTCACTTTCTCTAATAAAATGAGTTGATTGTTTCATGTCTAAAAGAATTATATAACTATTCTTTAATGAAAGAAAACAAGATAAAACTGAGATAAAAATAGAAGTATCATAAGAATCTTCAATCTCACCTGTTTTATTTATAATATACACTGCATATCTATTCAAAAATAGAAATATGAGAATAGTGTGATCTTTAAGTTATATGAATGATATTGATCTAGTCTACAGCTCAAAAACTATCAAAGAGAATTTGAAAGTGATTGAAAAAGCTGTAAAGAAAATCTTTATTAGAGCAGATATTAATTAAATTCAATTTAATATGAATAAAACTGAGTTAATTCATTTCTTTTCTAGATTCAATAAGAAAGAACTATCTCTAACTCTTTTAAATAGAGAGATTAAACCTAGTATAAATATCAAACAATTAGAAGTATAATTAAACTTCAAGTTGAATTTTAAATATCACATTTAATAAAGAACTGTCAAGACAGAAAGACTATTGAATAATATAATCAGACTATTAAATACAGAGAGAGATCTATTCTTTCAGACTATGAGACAGTTATATATAGTCTGTATTACATCAGTAGCTGATTATAAAGTTCAAGTTTGATAAAATAATTAAGAGAATTTCACTGAACTCTTTCAAAGTCTGTAAAACAGAGTCTTGAGAAGAATTCTGAAAGTATTTAAATTATCTTCTATTAAAATAATGAAAATTGAAGCTTTAATTCCTTCTTCTACTATTAGATTTGAAAAGATCTGTATGAACTATACTCTGAGAGTTATAAAGATGAGCTTAAATTATATAATCAGAGAAAGAGTCTCTTCTTTATTTTTATTAATTAACTCTGAAAATGAACTGAATTGAAATAGATTTCTTGATTAAAATGAAAATAATTCTTCAAAGAAAATGTCTTCTTAACTGTACAGACTATACTCTCTGATTAAAAATCAATTTTCTTTTTTAAATATTGAAAAAGTTAATCATGAGAAGTTATCTCTCTGAAGAGAAAAGCTTGAATCTCTTATAAACTTATAAATAAGTGAACTATCTAAAGAGAAAGAATATGAACAGTATTTGAAGAGAATTTCTATAATTAATATAAAAGACTCTATTCTGATTTATTCAGATGACTCAAAAAATAAGAATTTGAATAGATTAGATACAGACATTGCTTATTCTGAAGATAATATTAATTTTATCTCAGATTTCTGAAATTTAGACTGTGAATCTGAAGTCTTTAATACTGAACTATTTATAATAGTGAAAGCTTTCAAACTTATTGAAATAAAATCTTATAAAAGAGAAAATAGTTTGAAAGAGATATAAATATTCTCTGATAGTCAAGCTGCTTTAAAAAGACTTAGAAATAGTCAGATTTATAATAATCAAATAAATCTTGAACTGATCTTAAACTCTGTTTTGAAAATTCAAAAGAGAAGAATATTAAAGCTAATAATTTATCTACACTGAGTTCCTGCTTATATGAATATTTATGACAATGAATTGACTGATTCAGCTGTAAAAAAGAGTACAGAATTAAGCAGATCTATTCAAAAAATTATGTTCTAATCTTTTATAAAGAGAAAAATAAAAGAATCTTATTTAGATAAGTGAAATAAAAGCTGATAGAAACAAAGAAAGAGTATATATTATTCAAGATTTAAAATAAAACTCAAGTGAAAATCTTGTTTAATTAAATGTAAAAAGAAAATATTCTTATCTATAATACAGCTGAAACTAGAATATAGCTATTTCAAATCTTATATACAAAGATTTAATAATAGATTTGACTCAATAGAATGCTCATTCTGCAATATAAATGAAAATTCTGAGTATATTATAATACACTGTGTATTATATAATAGTCTCAGAGCCAGATTGAAAGAGAAGTATAATCTAAATTAATTAAATATAAGATTCTTATTCTCAACTGAGACAGGAATTAAATACTTAATAGACTTTCTATCAGAAACTCAAGCAGCTATAAGAAAATGACTAAATTCAGAAATATCTGAATATGAAGAGGAGAAAATTAATCAGATATAGTCTGTTAAAACAGCTATATACTATCTTTTAATAATTTATTTTGTTACAGTCTCTCTTTACTTTATCTTTTTCTTTCAATTTCTTTCTATCTATCTATTTAATGTATCTATTTTTAAGACTGTGTTCTCTTTTCCTTTGTTATAATATTGTCAAATAATTTCAAAGTATCAGAAGATGTTAAAACACTGTAATTTGTAAACAGTTTTTATATTCTGAGCTGAAATTTTCTGATTTTGTATATCTGAAATTGATGAATTTATAATAGTTAACTTTACAGATATAGAAAAAACTCTGAGAATTAAAAGTTTTCAGATAGATGTTATAGTCTCTGACTGTATACATCTATAATTGAAGAATAATAATAATAATAATATAACTACTATTTTAACATATTATCAGAGATTTATAATATCTTTTATATAAACTTACTCTATTATACTGCTACTGATCTGTTCTCTTCTCAACTAACTTCTAACTGACAACTGTCAGAAATTATAGAAAAAGATAATAAACTTGAATAAAAGATTAAAGATATTCTTGATAAGAAACTCTACAGCTGTGACTGATAATATCTTATAAAATAAGTCAGCTATAATTATCTGATCTGAACTTTAAGCTCTATATTATCTGAGACAGCAGCTCTTGACTGATAAGAACTACATACTTATAACTCTATATTACTTCTGAAAAGAAGAGACTAATATAACAGGCTGCATCTAATCAATTATATAGACTATTTCATTACACTTCACAGATTTCACTGAAAGCTTCAATTTTCAGTCACTGATTCTCAGTTAAAAAACTCATGAAATTTCTATTCTTCTACTCTGAAGCTTTACTATATATATAAATATTCACTTTAATCACTGATTTCTGCACTTTCTCTTTCTTTTCTTCTCTAATGTTTTTCACTTTTATATTATAAGATCTATATATTATACTGATCTATTCAGTGTAGACTTATATTAAAGTACTTAAGTTCTGAATTTAATTTATTCTTTATAGATTTTAAACTCACATACTCTGATTTCTTATATTAAAATACTACTGAGTGACTATATTAATTATTCAGCTATTAGAGTATATACATTTATAATTGAAAAAGAATAATAATAATAATAATTAAATTTTAAAGATTTAAATAGCTGAGAATTTCCTTTTTTTTTTCTGCTTGAAATAAAGTCTTTCAGATATAGAGTCTTTTGCAAAGTTTCAGCAATTATTACAGAGTGTTTTTCTTTTAAAGAAAAAGTTTTGTAATATGATGAAAAATAATCTGAGTTAAAGTCAGTCAGATAGTTCTTTTCTTTATTACTCTATACAGATTGAGCAAATATATTTTATTGCAGAAGTAAAGTTGCTGTTTCTATCTATCACGCACTTGAATCCTATTGAAGAATTTTTTACTAAGTTGAGAGCTGATCAAGAATTTGATAATTTTCTTGAATGATTGTAATGTTGTTGAATCAAGAGAAGGAAGTGCAAAAGGCCATTTTCCGCACGCTGATCTTACTATTAAAGAGATCCTGGAGTGAATGAAGCCCGGTTTCACTTATCAATGAGTTCGCAGAAGCTTGCAATACAATTAAATTGGCCGCTCTGATGAGCCTCATAATAACGGAATATCCGCAGCAAAACTCTAACAACTCATATCATTGACACTCTGCATGTCCTAAGCGAAATGCAGAGCCGAACAAAAGACAACTCCCCCTTTTCTCCACCGCTAATCCGGGTCTTTAATTTTTCGCGGCACGGTTTTCGGCGCGCTTGATTGTGCTGGCATTGGCTGCCTCGACCATCAACTGCCGTTGCTGATCTGGGATTTGGTTGAAAATCTCTTGTGTTTTGATGAGATCAGAGAGGTTCTTCTTCAACTGTTCTGTCTCTTCTGCTGTTGGAACTGGGTCGGTTTGGAAGATGATTGGGAGGTCCCTGCTGGAGTCGCTCATGAAGGATGGAACTCTTTCAAGCGAATCGCGGTTGGCTGCATAAAACGAGTAGATGGAACCCAGGGTATCGCGAGCTTTCTTGGCTTTATCAATCGCCGCCGGCCGCGGGAGTCTCGGCACCGGATTTGCTAGGCTTGTCACTCATAAGGTTCTGGCACTAGCGTCTGGGGGCAAACGTGAAGTGACAATGTAGGAGACTGGTAAAACTTGTGATGTTAGGTTCGATGATACGCTGTAGAAGCTGCCTGGAGGAAAGAATGCCCAATATATAATAAGCACTTCTGAGGGGCTCATGGCGGTAAATCTTTATGCGACAGGTTGTGTTGGCTAGCGACAAGGTGCTGGAACACAGCGGCAATTCACTTGGCGCCAAACAATGGCTTGCTCACCCCAACCCATCTTTCGAAAGGGGTTTTCTCGAGCAGTTGTATCTTGTGCGCATTGAGTACAGGATAAGTGCTCCCGCTTATTTCTGGGGTTCTTTATTAAGACTCACCTTCTTTGTATTCAGTTCACCATTCCACTCGGTCCAACATCTGCTAGACAATTCCCGCGAGTAGTAGACCAAAATTACCACATCCACGAGATTCCCTTGTGACAACGGAATACTTGCCTTCACGATGCACTGGGATAAGTTGGCGGAGAAGAAGTCGCAAAGTCTATATGCTGCCTGGTTGAACTATCTTCTCAAACAATCCCCAGCCTTGCCTCTCGAGCTTGCCTCCAAGCTTCATCGTGGTTTTCGAGCAACCAGAGCTTCAGATTTCACAACTGGCGCATTCAATATGTGCTGTACTGTCACCTTTGAAGACGGTTTCAATGCTCTTGTTAGATTTCCCATCCTGGGCCGAAGCCGCTTCCGCTGTGAAAAAACTAGCGACGAGACCTCAGTGATGGCCTTTATTGCTCGATTCACATCTATCCCGGTCCCAACTGTCCTTGGCGCAGGACAATGGAGTGGCGGTCCTTATATCATTACAACAGTTATTGAGGGCACTTTGCTTTCAAAACGCCTACGAGATCCCTCTATGTTGGCGCCAAGCTTGAATCCGGATGTCTCTGAGTCGGATTTGAAGATTGCCTACTCTGGAATGGCTCACATTGTGCTAGAGCTCTCCAAGCCGGTATTCAAATACATTGGAGGATTGAAATACAACTCTGGGGGGTGGAGTGTTGCAAAGCGGCCTCTGACACTCAAAATGAATGAGCTTATACGAGTTGGAAATTTCCCTCTCAATGAATTTGTTGATTACAATCACACCTTTGAAAGCGCCTCCAAGTATTTCCAGCAATTAGCAGAGCAACAGTTTCTACACCTCAAATACCAACGCAATGATGCCATCACCAATGAGGACGACTGCCGGAAGAAATATGTGGCTCGCTGTCTTTTCCGTCAAATAGCACAACAGGTCCCAGTACAGCATGGCCGATACCACCTCTACTGTGATGATTTGCGCCCATCGAATGTCCTTGTCACGGAGTCTGATTTGAGGGTTACTGGTGTCATTGACTGGGAGTATACATATGTTGCGCCTGCTGAATTTACATACAGTGCTCCATGGTGGCTCCTATTTGAAAGCCCTGAGGCTTGGGACCTGGACAATTTCATGGATCGATACCGCCCTCGCCTTGAACTATTTCTTAAGGAGCTCCGTGTCCATGAAGACGAACAGATTCATCAAGGTAGTCTAAAGGAATCACAGCGTCTTTCAGAAAGGATGGCGCTCTCTATCAAAGATGGGCTCTTTTGGTTTTGTCTTGCAGCCAGGAATAGCTTCATGTTTGATGAGATCTATTGGACATTTCTTGACGAACAATACTTTGGGCCTTTGAGCTCTCTTGGCGATCGGCTTTCCTGTTTAACACAAGATGAGCAGGACCAGATGGAGGATTTTGTTCGGGCAAAGATGCAGCAGATAGAGGAAAGGAGGTTGGATGAACATCAAACATTTGGTCAAGTTTTTGAGTTATAGTCTAGTAAATTGACAGGAACTAAAACCAAAACTTGTTATTATTGCGACTGTAGAGCAGCTCTGCAGACAGCAAGGGTTTCCACTTATACATACCAGCATCCTGATGTGCAAATACCCGCCCGAAGGAGGAGATTCTTGTACTGTAATAGCATAATGTGGCAGTGTAAAAACCGTAGAAAAGCCTAATCATTTTCCACTTCAGTCATTGTTTTGTATTTGCTTGTCTAATAGAATTTTTTTAGTGTGGCCGCTGAATTCAGTTATTCGAGGAAAACGGCGTGAAGAAATTTAGACCTACGGAGTACAGATTATGCCTATGCCACCCAACTCGAAGAGGCTGCTTGCTATACATCCTAAAGTGTTTAGACAGCCTCAAAGGGCTGTCACTACCTCCCTGACTACCTCCCTGCCTAGCACTTTTATCACAGCCATGAACGACCCCCTTCTACCACTTTCACTACCTCTACCCCTCTCTTACTACCTCTACTACATCTATCACTATCATCAGATTAATCATACAGGCCATAGAGCCAGCCATTCTAGTCACCTGTATTCAACCGCTCCACCACGAACTCGTTCAATTTTTCGAATAAGAAACCGCCGATAGATCCATCGAACAGCCCTCGATCATACGAGCATTTTGACCCCAACGCCGACCGCATACCACCCCGTCTGGTGGTGGAGTTATTCAACCAAATGTGGTTGGAAGCCCCCGCGTGGGATTTTCCCCCGTCCACCCGGGAGCAACTAACTACCAACTGTGAGCAATGTTTGCAATGTTTGCACGGAGCTTGTGGCACTTCATGATCACAAACTGAGCAATTATTCCTTCTTTCTTCATCATCTCGTCGCCTGTTCCGAGGTGCAGGCTGAGGTGTGTTTCATATTCATTCAATAATGGATTCAGATGAACTGATCGGTCATAAGTACCCCGGGGATGATACTCGGCCCACGAGCAAGAAGGAGCTGGCAGGGTGGTACTGTTACGGCTGGGCCGCTGAGGTATTTACAGTTTGTGCTATGGGTGAGTTATTCCAACCCGTCTCTTTTTATTGTTTTAGCAGCTATGGACATGTTTACAGCGGGAAGTGAAGTGAGTGTTTGCAGAGGAAATTAGAGGATAGTTAAAAAAAAAGAGTGAGAGTGAGAGAGAGATCTTCGTATTTTCTGTGAACCATGCAACTTATCACTTTCTGACAGAGAACTAATGAAGTGCTAAATTTGCAAACAGGATCCTTTCTTCCTATCACCCTGGAGCAAATGGCTAGGGATCGAGGAGTTCTCCTTTCTGACAAAACTACGCCATGCAGTGCAAGTTGGAGAGTGACATCCGACCTGTTCACTTCGGCTGCCTCTTCTCCGAGCCGTCCAAGTTCTCCCAAAACTAGCCAGTGTGTCGTATATTTCCTGGGAATGGAAATAAACACGGCTAGTTTTGCGATGTACACATTTTCAGTGAGTGTATTAATACAGTCACTGCTTATAATCTCCATGTCAGGGGCAGCGGATCACGGCGTCTACCGCAAGACATTACTCTTGGTTTTTGCTTTCTTGGGGGCAGTGTCAACCATGCTCTTTCTGGGCGTTGTTCCGCAAGTTTATTTGCTCGGCGCATTGCTTGCAATTGTAGCAAATACTTGCTTTGGTGCCTCATTTGTATTACTCAATTCATTTCTGCCTTTGCTTGTTCGCCATCACCCCGCCATTCAATCTACCCCGGGCAGTCCTTTGATTGACGATGATGTGCAACCTTCCAATACGTCCAGCGAGCCTAGATCCAGCCAGAGTCAACGGCCCAGCAGTATGTCGTCCACATCACCACTACTTCAGCGTGATACTACCATGCCCATTGATGGCTCTCAGCTCAAATCTCCAAGAATGTCAGAAGAGCTCCAGCTGTCGACAAGGATCTCTTCCAATGGGATTGGTATTGGTTACATTGGGGCTGTTATTCTGCAAATCATGTCCATCCTCATCATTGTAGCCACAGGCTCGACGACCTTCTCCCTACGATTGGCTCTGTTCGGAATTGGATTGTGGTGGTTGCTTTTTACAGTCCCAGCTGCTATGTGGCTCCGTCCTCGTCCCGGCCCACCTCTCCCTACTTCTGCCAGAGACAACAAAATGTGGCCATGGCTTAGTTACATAGCGTTCGCATGGAAGTCCCTTGGGCGCACAGCTCTTCAAGCCCGCCATCTCAAGGACGTTCTTATCTTCCTAGCAGTGTGGTTTCTTCTTTCTGATGGCATTGCCACGGTGAGCGGCACAGCTGTGCTATTTGCCAAAACACAATTGGATATGAAGCTTGCTGCCCTTGGCTTGATCAATGTAATAGCAATGATCTCGGGGGTGTGTGGGGCTTTTTTTTGGAACTATCTGTCGCGTCGACTAAACTGGCGCGCCTCACAGACCATCATTGCTTGCATTTGTGTTTTTGAGTTCATCCCTTTTTACGGGCTCCTCGGCTTCCTTCCACCAATCAAACGGCTAGGCGTGTTTGGGCTTCAGAAGCCATGGGAAATGTACATGCTAGGAGCTGTTTATGGCCTTGTAATGGGCGGGTTGTCATCCTACTGTCGCAGCTTTTTCGGAGAGTTGATACCCCCGGGGTTCGAAGCATCCTTTTATGCATTGTATGCCATCACCGATAAGGGGTCGAGCATATTCGGTCCTGCGATTGTCGGGATGATAACTGATAGATACGGAGAAATTCGACCTGCGTTTGGCTTCTTGGCCATCCTAATTCTCATCCCATTACCGCTGATGTTACTAATCGACGTCGACCGCGGGAAGCGTGATGCTCAATTCCTTGCTGATGAGCTGGAAGAGAGGCGTCAGGAGCGTTGATATTTGGCCATGTCACAGGGTTTCATACATGTGTTAAATTTTAGCAACGCAGTCTATATTATCAATAGAACAAACTTTACTGACTCGTTACTCTCTTCCTTTTACACATATATTCACCGAAGGAGTTAAGTTTTAGCCCGGTCAGCCAATGCACCACTACACTACGGCGTCTTACGAATTGCTCCAAAGCTTGATCTGGATTGGCGAAGTTGGTAGACTCTGAGAAAATACTGGGGGATACAGTTGCAGTCGACCTGATTGCTAATTTGCCCGGATGTTCTGAGATGAGTTATGTAACATAAAATTTATTAACTATTCGCCACTACGAATAAAATAAAATCGAAAACTTAGATTACATATAAGTTAGGGAAAAGCAGAAGTACTGCAGGAGACTTCTGTAAAGTGAACTTTACATCAATCCTCTTAAGGACTTAGAACTACTCCATTGAACCTCGAACGATCACCGATTCTCCTTGGTCCACGAATTTCTCAACCTTCATAGGTTTGAGTTCCCATATGCGACAAACTCCACGCTAAAAAGTCTAATAAATTTGGAAATAAAACAATACCATGGTGATGATGTGTCATTCATTGGTAGCTCTTTATGCCCCTTCCTATTCGTATCCCTACAGCTCACGATAGTCACTCGGCCTGATTCGTTTCTGCCTCGCTTGGTGTCGATGCGGGTTGACTGGCTGTCGTAGATACGCATTGTCTTCTTCCTTCGCGAATGGTCGTCCGAAACTGGTTCGTTGCTGGTTCGAGAAGGGTGCCATGCCTATGTTTTGTTGGAAGGGCGGTCGTTGTGGGAGATGACTGGGAGGTTGGTTCATGAAATTCATGCTCATGGGCATCATCCCGCCTGGGCCAGGGCCGAAATTGCTTGGCCCATATCCACCAAATGGCATCATTGGCTGGCTAAAGCTATTCGTATATGGTCCGTTTGGCATACCAAAGTTCATATTATTACTCGCCATCTGATTCCACCCATTTTCGCCTTGCGCATATCCGTTTAGCATGGGCGTAGAGCTATCTACATTGCCAATAAACCCCGGCATTGGCATCACGTTCTGTTGAGGAAACCCGGTCATTTGGAAGTGTTGGGGAGATGGAGAATTAAAATTTCCGAAGGGTAGTTGCTGATGGAACGGCGAGGGAGAAAATCCGTTATGGATTTCTCCTTTTTGGTTATGATGGCTGTTGACATGAGGCTGGCCGTCGTTTGATTTCTGCTTTTTCATTGCTGGTGCAGTGGCAACAACATCCTGCCCACTTGCATTTTCGTCCCTTTCTCCTACCGGTCGCTTTTTCAAACATGTCGGACTAGGCTGTGTTGGTAGTTTGGGGGAAGAAGTAGACACGTATTTTTGGTTGGCGGGTTCCGAAACAACTCTTGGAGGAGATACGGTGGATTTTTCGCTAACTGATTGCTCTCTCTCCTTCTCTTTTTTCTCGGCCTTCTCCTTTTGATAATCCTTTAGTTTACCCACAGCTTCTTGGTCCACTGTTAGATTGTCTAGTAATACGCCTTCCGTAGAACAATTAGGGCAAACGAAATCACTTTCGATCAATGCATTTGTGATACAATCATTGCAATAAGTTTTTTTGCAGCATGGCGTTTTCGTTGGCTCTAGTAACAATCGTTTATCAATTGGACACTGTAAACCACGCGCCTGTATCTCCCTGCTCCCTTCAGCTGCGGCAAATTCAGCTGCCGCTGCAGCAGAAGCTTTGGCTTTTTCCTGGTATAATTCCCATGATGCCTTATCTGGCTGAGCAACCACGAAGTCGCCATCCGCATTTACCATTACACCAGAAAGCTTCGAATCTTCGTTTGACCCATCCAATGCCAAGGAATCAGGCTTTTCAACCTGTTTCTGGAGCGAGCGGGGTATTCCCGTCGATCGTTTGACTCGATAACGACCGTCAAATTTGGGGTCATTATTGGTGGGACATGCTTGTATCCAATGACCTAAGAATATGTTAGCCTGTTACTAGATCCCCTATAGCCGCTGATAACGACGTACCTTTTTCTCGGCAACGGTAGCATAAATAACCTGGAGGTGGAGGATGATCAGGGACATTGACAGGTTTTCCCCTGCTTCGATTAAATGGAACTGGAGTAGCACTGTTGGTAGTATTTTGTTAGCAGGTTCATTGTCAAGGAACTAATAAATACATGATGACTGTGGCATGACCTACTTGGCCATTTCGTTTTGTTGTTCTTTCCATTGTGTTTCCTGCAAGCTAAACAAAGCTTTGATCTTTTCATCTTCGGATTGCGCAGCATTCAAATCAGGAATATTGTTTATAATAGCACCTCCACCGCTGACAGTTCGGTTGGATGTAGGGGGTTCAATCCTGGAGGAACTACGCGCGTTCACTGGCATTTTACCAGAGACATAGCGTGCCGCCCCGCCCTTCCCGGGCCTTGCGGCAGGAAGCCTGCGGGCGATTACAGAGGTGGATCGTGGGATAATCGTTGTGTCATCGTCGTATTCTATGGGAAACGAGTTAGGTCTGCAACGTGAAGTGCTAGCTAGGATATACGACCCCTTACTCACCTTCGTTTGTATCTTCGTTATAAATTGCAAGTTCAAAATCACTTCCATCGCCTAGTCGATTTTGATTGATGATTTCTCTTTTCAGTTCAAAAACCGATATACCCGTGCCGTCAAAGGTCACCCTCGAGGGTTCCTTCTGAGATTTGAACTTGAAATGAACAGAAGAAGTCATGGTAATTGATGGGAGGAGTTAACAATGGACAATATCTTTTTGGATTAGGGAACTGAGATCAAGGTAGGAAGTGTCTAAACAATGATAGCAATAATGCAACGTCCCGACTCGATTCAGTTTTGCCAACCACACCGCAAATGTGAACTGATTATAAAGTCCTTTTGACGATCGATTTA
Source organism: Blastomyces gilchristii SLH14081 (assembly GCF_000003855.2). NCBI lineage: Eukaryota > Fungi > Ascomycota > Eurotiomycetes > Onygenales > Ajellomycetaceae > Blastomyces > Blastomyces gilchristii. The sequence goes on along the minus strand of NW_003101634.1, from coordinate 86,857 downwards.
TTGAGTAAGGAGAGTGGCAAAGTTGGGGATGTCAGAGCGAGACTGGAATAACCTCAACTGGATTATGTTTTGTATCGATATGATAAGATTTTCTTGCGTTAAAAAGAAGAGGGAACAAACGTGGATTTGAGATACCCCCAAACAATAATGAAGAAACGGGTTTGTACATAAAACAGGTATTCGGACTGCGAAGAAAGGGGAAGGACAGTAAAATCCTTCAAAGCTGTTTTTTAACACCCTAGCAACACAATAACGATAATAAATTTTAAACCAGCCGGATCCCAATACCTGTTACAATCCAACCGATGTTTCTGAGTCTGTAGGAAGATGCCCCCTCGAGTGCACTTTTCGAAAATCGTAAATGAGATGTGAAAAGAGAGACGGCAACTTGGGTATCGTCAATAAAGACAGGTAGGTAGGTAGGTCCGCTGATGACGGTGGGGTGAAGGATGTCTACCCGAACGGATTACTGTACATCTGCAAGTCGAAAGGAGATACTCAGTCACAAGAAGTCGGTAGGACAATGGAGAATGAATCAAGGAGCCCGCAAGGAGTGGGTGGGATAGTGAACAGAATTGTGGCAAGATGTTGAAAGAAGAGAAAGGCGAGTTGACGTTGAGAAGGCGAAGTTCCAGAGTTGGCGCGATGGAAGAAGGAATTTTTGTCTATTAGTCAGCAAGGGGAGATTTTCGACCAGATCATGTGATGCGCTGGTGATGGATTCAATCTCCCCCGTGGGTAATAATAGCGTTGGAGCTAAAGCGTATTGGAGTCTTTGGATCAGGTAAAATATTTCTGTTGGAATTAATCTTTGCATTACGAATGTAGATATCGTTTGAATTCCGTCTAAAATCTATAGGTATGAATTGATTGCTTTTTTTGAATTGTATCGATATAGCGGCAAACCGTCATTTCCTGTTCTGATAATTATTCTTCGCATAACCACTCATGACTACCTTTCAGACCCGGACTAGAAGTCCCTTAGAGGACAAATAACTTTTTACGTCCTTCACAGTGTATTCATTCCGATGGAACTAGTTTCCAAGTCAGTAGATACTCGCGAGGATATTCAAAATATTCAACAGCACGTACCATGCCTGCACCTAGAGCAGCGTCGGTGGTAGTTTGCCTAAAAACTTCCTCGAAATGACTGGGGTTACCGGCACCACTGGAAGCAATAACCGGAATTGTGGTAAAGGATTTGACATCATTGATGAGCTCAATATCAAAGCCGCTGTTGGTCCCATCCTTATCAATGCAATTAAGAAGGATTTCTCCTGCCCCCATGGCCTCTACTGCCTTAATAAGCTGGTAAACGTCAATATCTCGGCCTTCTCTTCCACCTTTTATGGTGCATTGGTACCAGCAGAATTCTCGGCCGGCGTTATTCGGATATTTTGTTTTGATTGTTCGATGTGTTGTGTCTTCCGGCCGATTAACGTAAATTCGCTTCGGGTCAACACTGACCACTACAGCTTGGTTGCCGTACGCCTTCGATATGGTCTCAATTGCGGTGCCGCCGCTGAGGGTGCGGTTATTCTCATAGTACTTTTCTGCAGCGATAACTGCATCAGATCCAATGCTAACTTTATCGGCCCCGGACTTGAAATACAGCTTCGCAATATCCAAGGCGCAGATCGTAGAGCCGTCGGAGTCAATGGTGTCCCTAATGCCGCCGCCGATTGTCAACGGCACGAAAACTGTTTCTGATGTTTGCCTCACAATCTCCAGCATTGGGACGTCTACAACAGGGCAATTTCGGAAAGAAGTAATATTTAAAAAAGTTACCTCGTCGGCTCCCTGTTCGTAGTATCGTTTCGCCATTTCAACAGGCTTTCCTAAATTCCTAACTTGTCCTCCACTTTGGTGGCCACTCTTCTCGCGGACATCATATTGATCCCCTTTAGTAACTACTAAGTCACCATCATCGTTCGTACGAACGTCCAAACACGCAATAACTCGTCTTGTTAGACCACTAGCACTTGTTGGGGATGGAGGGGAATCCAAAATTTGAATGCTTTGTCCATTCAAGAAAAACTCCAACGAGCGGAGGCCAGATTTACCACTTTTTTCTGGGTGGAACTGTGTCGCGAAGATATTATCCCGGCCAATGGCACCAATAAACGTTTCGTCCCCGTAAGTTGCAGTCGCAACCGTCCATCCGTGACCGGCAAGCGCCTTCTCATCGTAAGGAGCCGCGTATGAATGAACATAGTAATATTTGTCCTGTGGATGAAGGCCGTAGAGACTGGTGTATTTCCCTGGGGATTTGCTGGAGCATTTGGCTGAATTCCATCCTATATGAGGAACACTTTTACTGGTGGAATCAAATCTTGCCAGGCGGATAGGTATCAACCCCAGACCATGAACAGTCGGGTCTTCTTCAGAACCTTCGCAGAGAACTTGCATGCCAACACAGATGCCCATAAAAGGCTTGCCCGAGGCGATGTGCTTTCTTATTGGCTCAAGATATCCTCCATTTGAGAGCTGCGTTAAACAATGCCCAAAGTGCCCAACACCGGGCAAAATAAGTTTCTACAGGCATAGGCATGTCAGTGAACTCTTCCACGCCCTGGGCCTGGCGATTGCTCTACTGACCTCAGCATTCTGCACATCTTCTGGCGATTTTACCCATTCAACTTGATATCCAACCTTTTCAATGGCGTTGACTAGGGACCGAATGTTGCCAGCTACATAGTCTAACAGATGGACAACAGGCATTTTGTACAGAGTAAAATGGACAACGCCGCCGCACAGTGGCTTAGCAGTGGTGATTCTTGCTTCGGGTCTTCAATCAACAAAAGAAGCTCGAACTTGAAGAATCATCGAGTCGGGCGGGATGAGTCAGTTTGGTTTAAACCTTAAAATCTTGGTGTTGGAAAGTTAAGGGAGCAGCATGATTGGCCGATTAGAACCGACCAATAAACGATGGGGGCGTTACTTGAACCTGAGTCTGTAATATTAAATTAAATCAATTATATATTTTGAATATTATTAATAATATATCAGCAATTCTCTTTTATTTTCACTTTATAATAAGTAATTTATAAATATCAACGTATATAACAGACTGTATTATACAAATATTTATAAATATACTATGTATTTTATTTTAAAATAATATTTCATATAGTTTGATAGTTTAATAATTATAAATTATTTTTTCAACAAAAATTGAAATACTACGCTCAGTATATTCTTTTTTAGAATAATCTTTAGAAAATATTCATTGAGATATTGATATTTGAAGTTGATTGAAATAGGTTTACAGAGGTGGGTGTTGGCCGGGTGGAAATAGGTTGTTGGGTGGTTGATTATGTTAACTTACGTAAGGCAAAAATTGATTTAATTTGCGTGTACACATGCACGCACGCCAACCTTAAAATTTTGAATTAATCTAAATATTGGAAAAGAAAAAGAAAATTTGCAAATTACTAGCAATTGAATAGCGCGGATCGAGCCCAAGTCCTTCACCCGGACATCATATAGTTGGCTCCGAGTTAAATACTTCATGATCAGCACTAATCATCATGTCGAACCTTTGGAGGTACACTAGTCCGTTGCGTGGCTAGAATTCAATTAGTCTACACTGTAACGTGGATTTTTGATTTTTTGGTGTTTGGAAAAGCATTCACTTACAGGAGAGAACTGGCGGAGTTTCACTCCAGCTTCTTGCAAAATTGATGCGGTCTAAGGAAAATTAGCACGGTATCTCTAGGTGTATGAATGGTAACACTAGCACTAACCTCCTTATCCATGTTATAGCTCTGCGAGTAGACCACTTCGGATATTCCAAGCTGAGCAATTTTTACACTGCAAGTGAGGCAGGGACAGCTGTAGGAAAGGCATAGTCAGTTTTCATTTTCTGAAATACTTAGTGATGCAAAGCCTTAGGAAGAACTGACGTATTGCAATATAATATAGCACCCTCCCCTATTCGTTCACGTCCTGCCTCCAATAGAGCATTTTCTTCTGCGTGGATACAAAGACAGGTAGAGAGCGCAGCGCCACCACCCTCTCCTGAGTTGCAGCGGGGGCCTGTGAAGAATTAGTAAGGCATCTATCTATATGTATTTCAAGCAAAGGAAAAATCTCACATCCGCCTTCATTACAATTTTTCGTATTCCGAGGGGTTCCATTGTATCCTGTGCTCATAACTCGCTTTCCTCGAACTAGTACGCACCCTACTCGTCGCTTCATGCAATTGCTTCGTTGGGCTGCCAGAGAGGCAAGTTGCATGAAATATTGGTCCCAGCCAGGGCGGAGACGTCGGTCGTCGGCTAAATCTAGCTCCTCCAGCGCCGAGTGCAACTCATGCAACGAAGATGACGAGTTAAATAATCGGATCTGAGCACGGTCTGTCATGTAGGTAATTCCGATATCCTTATCGTATAGGTGCTTGTCGTTCCAGAGCACGAATTTCTCGAGGTCGGGAGGATCTAATTGCCGCCGCCAAGCCCTGATATTGTTAGGGTTGAGAGGAGATCCAGCGCGAAGTCAGGAGGAGCTCCGCGTACCTTTCAGTGAAGCGGCTCCATCTAAGGCTCACTGGAGCATCCACGCTTACTAGAAGAAAATAAGGTCTCATGAGGAGTCTCTCGAGCGTTGCCTCATCCCAGATATCGGTAGTCACCCAACGATCTTGCCATCTTTTCGTTACAAAATCGAGAAGCTCATCAACGTTCTGAAATACGTGAGCCCCATTTTTAGGTGCTTGACTCCCGAAAGATGGAGGTAGCTCAGTTTGTTCAAGCAGATGACTGGGCCTGTGGGCGAGTTGGAGCTTGTGAAATCCGTGTTTTTGGATTAAGTACTCAGCAACGGAGCTTTTTCCGGAGCATATTCCTAAAAGCAATGTCAGTTTCTGCTCTTATTTCCCTAACCTCTTCTTCTTCGTATTTTTTTTCTTAAATAAGTGTGAAAATAATAATATAATAATAATAATAAATAATAATAAAAATCATAGAAATAGGGTTTTGGCAATAGACCTCCACATAGACCAAGCAGCATGGTAATTAAGTAAATTAGGTACTTTTCGGGGGAAAAGTCGGCGAGATTGGTGTATTGTTTAGTGATTCTCCGTCATAAACTGTGAAGGTATTCAATATAAAATCGACCTCTAAAAGAGAACAGATTGCATAGAGGGTCCTGACTTTACTTTCTAGAGCTTTTCAATAAAATGTAAACTGTTGAAGGGTAGATCTTCCTGCCAACACATAAAATCGAACATTGAAATTCGAGCGGATCATGTGACACGATGAATCAGGCGACGTCCATGGTTTATTCTTCCGAATACACTAGTTACCCATTTTGGAGACTTAGAAGATGTCATCCCTAATAAAAGCAGCATACAAGGAGTTTTGCTAACTAATATAAGCGACTTGTTTTGATCTCACCCCAGCTGATATTCCAACGAGGCCAGCCATTGATCACCTGGTGGGAAACAAGGCCAGTAGATACGCTCTACTGAAATCTGTTATTTATTCACTGGAATCCCTACTTTCAAGCAGATACATTCCGTTTTGGACTTAGATCTGTCTGTCGCCAACATGCAGTATACACCTTTTGCTTCTGATATAGAGCTTCCTTTCTACACATCCTTGGCTTCGCTGAAAATAAATCATGACAAACTCGATGACTCTGCTCGTAAGCTGCTTGGACTTTACGAGATCAGATCTGCTGATCGCCCGGAGACTTCGTGTCGTATGCAAATTCATGGGACTGCCTTGACCCGAGATGAGTAAGTCGAACTACTTCTGGCATATTTGGTAATTACTCACAGTCTCGATTCCACAGAGTGCCCGCTGGCTACTATAGGGCTGAAGGGATGATAAAGAATGTCAACACAATCGAAGAATACCGCAATACAGACAAGAATGCTCTTTTATTACAAACTGGAAAGACGGTACGCAACACCCTGCATCCCATGAGTAAGGCTTTGTGCTGAGAGTGATCTACTGGGAGCAGATATGGGATGCAATCAATGATGGGACCATTTACTCATGCCCATCCCTGCTAGTGTCATTTATTGCGCTTTCCTTTGCGGATTTGAAAAAATATAAATTTTCGTATTGGTTTGCATTTCCCGCAATCCATTCATCACCATCATGGACACCCGTGCTGGATCCGAAGCCATTATCAGGCAGTGAAAGTTCCACCCTAGTTGACGCTGTTCAAACATGGCGATATGGGGTTGATGCTCGCCAACACGGGTTCTTTCTTGCTAGGAAGGATTGGCATGCGGGTAACAGTTCATCAGGTGGCACTCCGTCTAACACAGAAAATGTCGATAACCAGCAATCCTTGCCATCAAAAGCAAAAGAGCTGGGGTTTTCCTGGAAAATTTCATCACTTTCAGGGTTTGAAGTTGGATTTTTTAGCGATATTTTGCCCGAAGATTGTTTTGTGTGTTTCGCTGATCCATCGAACTACCCAGATGCTCCAGGTTGGATGTTGAGGAACCTGTTGGTTCTTGTTCGCCAACGATGGAAACTTAACGAAGTTAATATTCTTAGATACCGCGACGTTCAATCGAAAAGGGATCAAGGTCGAAGTATTGTCATAAAATTGAGATCGGATGCAGCTCAACCTGACGGTAAAGACTCGCAGCTCGGGTCCGAAATGCCCATGCCGAAAGTCACCGGATGGGAACGAAACGCCGCGGGCAAACTAACTGGAAGAATCACTGATCTCACAGAATACATGGACCCCAGAAGGTTTGTCTAAAGATTTCATATTATTATTTTTAAACCATGTTAAGTAAAGTGTTTCTAACGGGACGAAACAGGCTGGCTGATCAATCAGTGGACCTCAATTTGAAACTTATGAAGTGGAGGATCAGCCCTAACCTGGATCTCGAGAAAATCAAAAACACAAAATGCCTTTTGCTAGGTGCAGGAACTCTGGGTAGCTACGTTGCACGCAATTTGTTGGTGAGAATAGCAAAATCTCTTGTATATGGCTCAATAGCTGATGCTGAAGATACAGGGGTGGGGTGTTCGAAAAATTACGTTTGTAGATAATGGCACAGTGTCATTCTCCAATCCTGTTAGACAGCCACTGTTTGGGTTTAATGACTGCTTGGGAGGAGGGACTAAGAAGGCCCTTCGCGCTGCCGCAGCTCTTGAAGAAATCTATCCCGGTGTCGACGCTTCTGGCTTTGTGATATCTGTCCCAATGCCGGGTCACCCAATAACCGACGCTTCGAAAGCCGAACTTGAATTTCGGGAACTCAAGAAACTGGTTGACGAACACGATGCGATATTTGTTTTGTTGGATACTCGAGAGGCTCGGTGGTTACCAACCGTTATGGGAAAGGCAACCGGAAAAATAGTGATGAATGCAGCGCTTGGTTTCGACACATATGTTGTAATGCGTCACGGCGTTGAAAATAGCTCGGCGCCAGAAACAGAACTGGGATGCTACTTTTGTAATGACGTTGTTGCTCCAGCTGATGTAAGTCGTTGGCTCAATTCTTCATATATATGTGTTGTGTGCTAACTCGGTTACAGTCTGTTAAGGACCAAACGCTAGACCAACAGTGTACGGTGACTCGTCCCGGCATAGCTGCAATAGCATCCGCCTTGTTAGTTGAGTTGTTTGTGTCCACTTTGCAGCATCCAAATGGTCCAGCTGCACCTGCATCCTCCCTCCAACAAGAAAGCCACGCCGATCACCCTCTCGGAATCGTCCCCCATCAAATCAGAGGGTTTTTGTCTAATTTTTCGAACGTGGTCGTATCCGGGAAGAGCTACAACTGTTGTAGTGCTTGCTCAGGTAATATAACGGATGCCTATAAGACACAGGGGTGGGATTTCGTTCGCAAGGCGGTGAATGAACGTGATTATGTTGAAGAGTTGAGCGGTCTGAAGGAGGTAAGTCTCCGTTTCAGATGAGAAAACAGGTCGTACTTGGAACTAAATTCCACAGATTCAGCGCGCAGCCGAGGAAGCGTCAGCTTCCCTTGACTTCGAGGAGAGCGATTTCGAAGAAGGCGATGGAGAAATGATTTAGGACATAGAATAAATGACCAACGCACATTCTTTCCATGCCCATTTCCAGTTGCAGACGGTATATCGTAAACGGCTCCGTTACAGCTTGAGCGGCGGTATGAACTATTGGTCCGACAGAACGGCACCTCTGGAGGCATTATGTTTCCGTCTTAAACCGATAAAGTATGCTTCTTTCGATTCCTGGCAGAAAATTTAATTAGTGAGATATCAAGATTAGCGGGCTTCCCAACGTACGCTACGAGAAGATTCTGGCTTTTCCCGATGGACGTTCTGGAATAGTTCTTTCAATTGCCTTTCCAGTGCTTTATCTTCAGCACCTTGATAAAACTTGCAAACGAAATGACCTCCCGTTTTCAAGACGTTGAAACTAAACTCCAGCGCCGCCCTGCAAAGGTCCTATCCTCCTCATTAGTGACACAGATAAAGTAAAGACGGCGAGAGACGTGTATCAATCATACCATGCTTCCGGCATGATCTCGAAAGCTCATTCCGCTCGTGTTCATCATCCTGTGATAGGGGTCACTAAGGCTTTTCTTCCAGAAACCAGTTGTTTGATCCCAGGGGGCAGACATGTCGCTTAGAACCACATCAACCGTCTTATCCGCGACAGCAATATCGGGGATATCTTCATTGCCACCGTCTACCTGGGCAATATGCAAGCTAGCACTCCGTTCCCTATCAATGTAACCTTCAGTTTCTTCCACTTCGCTATCGGCCTGTGGTTGCGAACGTGGATCGGCGTCGTCGAAGTGGTTGAGAGACTGTGCTCTTCCACGATTAGGGTTTCGTAGGAATTCTTGGACGTAAGCTTGTATCTGCGGAGAAAGGAAGTTTCCTTGGATTGTTGAGACACCTTTCGGAGGTTGAGCAGGAATTATATCCACTCCGACTACACGGCCGTTGGGCTGCGTGAGGTCCACGGCGACCTGGAAGACAATGATTAGAACCCTAGAGGGAAGAAGGGACAAGGCACGCGGGCATTCGGACCTGTGACCAAGATCCGGGGGCATAACCCTTGTATAGTCAGCTATATATCCAAGAGAAGCTGTTGGAAGTAGTAAATTCATCCATACCAAATCTACTACACTTTGACCGGGTTTAAATATTTTATGTTTTTCATTAATCTGTCGAAGCTAGTCGTCAGCCCAGGGCAGCACAAACGCTGGCGTCGAAGGGATGGCACCTGTATTAGTTTAAATGCTGCACGGCTTTTCAATCCTTTCACTGCTGCTTCTCTCGAGTATTTGTCCTTTGCTTGCCGAGCTTGCCATCGCTTAGACGACGAGGAATATCTTTTCGATATCTCAATCACTACCCGCGATTCCCAGCTGCAACTTTTACCCGTTGGTAGCCACACATGGGAGGAAAGACGGAGATTGAGGAGTTTCATATGGGATTAGGTAAACCGAGTGTGAATTTTTGAGTTGCAATAATATTGAAAATTGTTTCTTTTCCCTCATGGGAATGAATATTTGAGAGAAGAAAAAAGACCACACTAAATTTTATCACGTGGCTATAGCCGTTGCGCAGCCGCAAGCTCAACAAGGGGCATGACCATGATATTAAATTTTCAACAGAACCCGCAGGTAGCTATTATTTCTCTAGAATGGAGTACATTGGACACCGCATAAAAGATCGCTAAGATCGGTTGACCTTGCTTTTCCCAAGAGGTACATAAAACGTTAAGAATAAAGAAGTAGGTATTTCTATAGGGGAGCGAACTATCTAATCTCTCGCAGCTCGAATATCCCGTCGCAAAGGAGAGATATCTGCATACGCCTCTAATCCTCGACCGCCACCAAGTCGTCGACTCGGCGCACCTAGCCCGAACTGACCTCCCCCGAGAGCTCGAAATCCAGATGGTATCCGTCTTCTATCCTTATTGGGATCCCCAAAGCCGTCTTCATCATCATCAAACAGCGTGCCTTCTGGCTTCCTAGGAAGAAGTCTCCGCTTGATTCCCGCATTCTTATTTGTCGTCGACGTTGATGACTCATGTTGTGGTTTTGTGGATTGCATAACTTCGTGGTCATCGTCGGAATTCACCATGACGGATACATCTTGCGATTTTGCCGGACGTCTCTGCTTCGTCGGTTTTGTAGCTTTTGAGCTAGAGGGTTTGCGAGGCTTTGGACGGTCATGTTCAGCATCCTCTTTAATCCTTTTGGTTCGCCTACGGACTTCCTCTGCATCTGAATTAGTCTCGGACTCGTCTGAAGATTCTGCCGTTGTACTGGTTCGATTTAGGAATGGCGTTGTGGAGAACGTTGATTTTTCGCCGGGCACAGTGGGCACCCTGCTGATTCTCCGGGGAGCTGCAGCTGCGCCTGGTGTGGCTATCGTTATCTCCGTCTCAAACCTAGAAGTGCTTCTCTTCCGTCTCTGGTCTTCCTGTCCAACATCATCCAATATTGTAGGGTGGTCTAAGTCGCTGTTATCCTTTGACTGCCGTAACTTATTTCGAAGCGTAGCCAGCTTGTTTTCGAGAACCGATCGATGGCGCGCCCACTCGAGCGCTTCAGTTTTCATGTCATTTTCAATTTTTTCCCGTTCACGCCGCTCTCTTGCAAGTTCCTTATTAAACTCCCCCAATTCGCTGATAATCTTGCTGTCCATCTCACTTTGTTCCAGACACTTCAGCCGTGCCTTTTCTAACGCATTTTTCTCGTTTTGAAGCTCGACTTCTAGCGAGCGTAGCTGGCGTTCTAGCGACAGCTTCTCAGACATCAAAGCCTGGTGAGACGAGTTTTGTGATCTCAGGTGCTCAATTTCGTGTTTCAAATTGGATATTTCTCGCGTCATGGCTCGTTTTTCTGCCAGCAGCTTACTCGAGTCGGCTACTGTCACTTGTAATTCGCTTATGTTTGACTGTGGTTATATTAGTATTCATCTTATACCTGTACACCTGAAATGCTTGCCTTTAAATCGTCAATTTCCCGTAAGTGGGCCCGAAGCGAATTTCGTAAGTGGTCGATATCATTCTGTGCTTGCTTCAACTGCTCCTGTGCTTCTGAACCAATCTTCTCTGCTCGTGCTAGGTGCGATTTGGTATCTTCAACTTCGGAACATAGATCATCTTTATCATGATCCGCAAGTAAGGCATGAACGCGTAGGACCCGATTCTTTTCTTCGCCGATAATTAATTTGGTCTGACAGAGAGCTTTTTCATATTCTGTCTCAAGACGCGCACTGGTTGAAGGAAGCGGCTAACACATGTTATTGTGAGCAGGAGGAAGCAAGCAGAAATAGAGCGCGGTGGGCCCACCTCATGTAGAACAGCCAAATTCCTTTGCTTTCGCGGAGCCATTGGTATTGTACTATTTTACCTAGTTATTTTTATATTTGAGTAGCAGTGGAACAAAATGGGAGGGATTGCTGTAGGAAGTAGAAAAGTCGACCTCGCTAAGTTCTGTTGATGCTTTGGTTGGAACTTGCGCTGCTTTATTTAGCGTTAACTCTTGGCATGCAAATCAGAACACGCTAAATCCGCCGACAGTTGAACTGCCCCAGCATCGCGGAGAGTACACAGTGGCCACATGCCAATGCAATCTTACCACTCCTAGCTTCAAGGCTTGCGAACAACTGTCTCATCTCCTTTCTTTATTTGAGGGGGAAAGGATTAGCCATGAGGACTCTATCTATATTTACGGCATTAATTTGCCTAATAATCTCGTTGTCTGCTGCCAAATCTACTGTGGACAAATACAAGACGTACCAAGCTCTGGCAAAATCAAGTACGCCAATTCCACTTGATGATTCGACTTATAGCGACTTGACATCGAGTCCACGCGATTACCATGTTGCGATAATCCTTACCGCTGGAGATGCGAGATATGGGTGCCAGCTTTGCCGCGAAGTTCAGCCTGAATGGGACCTCCTGGCCCGGAGCTGGACCAAAGGGGCCCGGGAGGACACACCTAGATTACTTTTCGGTACTTTGGATTTCTCTAGGGGGAAAAATACTTTCCAGAAGGTTAGTGGGATATCCAGGATATTACACTATCTACAGTCTTCCAATAACTGACCCGATTTGCATTGACAGCTTTTGCTTCAAAGCGCCCCGGTCTTGATGTTCTTTCCTCCTACTGTTGGCTCCGGGGCGAAAGCAGATGCATCCCCTATCCGATATGATTTCAATGGGTAACAATATACATTCCCGCTTTATTTTGAAGCCCATTGCTAATTATTTACAAGGCCTCTATCCGCAGACCAGATATCGGACTGGATGAGCCGATACCTGCCAGAAGGCCATAGACCACCTGTTGTCCGTCCAATAAACTATGCGCGAATCGTAACAATAACAACATTACTGCTTGGTGCTATAACCCTCTTTACGGTGTCGTCCCGATTTATCCTACCCATTATCCAAAATAGAAACCTGTGGGCTGCTGTTAGCCTGATTGCGGTTCTCCTTTTCACCAGTGGACATATGTTCAACCATATAAGAAAAGTGCCATATGTGTCAGGGGATGGAAAGGGTGGTATCAACTATTTTGCCGGTGGCTTTTCGTCTCAATTTGGTCTGGAAACTCAAATCGTTGCGGCTATGTGTATGTTTCCCCGGCCAATACGTTGTCCAGCATCCCAGACACATTCTCCTTCTCAATTGCTTTTCTAATATTTGATAATGTGCAGATGCTACTCTCTCATTCGCCACGATCGTTCTTGCGATGAAGACTCCTCGAATTGCGGATCCTAAATCACAGAAAGTCAACGTAATTGTTTGGGGTGCTGTTATCTTTGTTATGTATAGCTTCCTCCTGAGCGTGTTCCGTATCAAAAATGGGGGCTATCCATTTTTCCTCCCTCCCTTTTAACGGAGAGGTAATGGTTTGAGGAACCAATAGATGGTGATAAGTAGAATTTCAGGGGCGGGTTTGCAAACTAATTTGTCCCGGCTACTGCTAAATTCCTTACTTCAAATTCAATGGCGTTAGATGATACAGACACAGCCCAACTGCTGGCCAAGATGGGTAGTTCGCGACGTTGTTTATGTAGTAATTCTATGTATACTATTTATATACACTCAAACATTTGCTTCTTCTACATAATCGATGGTATAGGAGCTCCGCTTAAAATCTATGCCATCAACCTAACTTAATCATGTGACCTCCAATATTCCAAGGTTAACGCAACCCAAAGAACTACAAAAGAAAATGTGGAACTCTACAATGTTTTAACACCCTATCGCGATGCATGAAGTTCTCCCTGCGTTAATTGACTAGATCCGGAACCCATCCCATTCTCGAAATCTGTAATGATGGGCCTCAATGGATCAACCAAGTCCCTGGTGAACGAATCTGGAGCCCATGGTACTACATACTTGATATTGATCCAGGTTGTTTCTCGAGCTTTAACATTTCTGGCAAACCAACTCCTCCTACGGTATCTATCCCCAGAGATATTAGGAGTCACTACTCAGTTAGAACTCTATACTGTCACCACGCTCTACTTCTCTCGTGAAAGCCTTAGAGTTGCCCTCCAACGACAACCTTCCAACTCTCAACGATCGAGCCCTATGAGCGCTACGGAAAAAGCTCATACTGAGAAGCCAGGAGAATCCAAATCATACAGTTATCAGGAAGATATTCAGGCTGTCGTAAACCTTTCTTATCTGGTGGTTGCACTAGGTGGTCCTCTGATTTATATTCTGGGCCTATTTTATGCTCGATATGCCCACCAAGATGTTCTCGATATACCATTCTTCGAAAGCAGTCTCAAAGTGACAGGCTTTGCATGCTTCTTGGAGCTCTTGACAGAACCGTGTTTTGCTGTAGTCCAACATCGGATGCTGTATAAAACAAGGGCATTGGTTGAAACAACAGCTGCCGTTATGAAAGCTTCGACAACATGCGGGACCAGTATATGGGCAGCTCATACCGGAAGGGACCTAGGCGTTTTACCCTTTGCTGTAGGCCAAACAGCTTATGCGTTTACTCTTCTTGTTGCCTATTTCCTTACAGTTAGCTCATATTCAAACCGAGGTGGCTTCTCGGTATTTCCTCTTCCCATCCGCTGCCGGTTAGTCCCCCCCTTCGTTGAAAGCAGCTACAGGAGCCTAACGACTTATTAGAGAAAAATCCGATTATTTTTTGAATATGTTCTCTATCCCGCTACTATCCCTCAGTATCAATATCTATGCCCAGTCCGTGGTGAAGCACATCCTCACCCAAGGTGACTCAATGGCGCTTGCTACGTTTTCCACCCTTGAAGAGCAAGGCCTGTATGCACTGGCCTCCAACTATGGAAGTCTTGTTGCAAGGATTATTTTCCAGCCTATCGAGGAAAGCTCCCGGAATTTATTTGGAAAGCTTCTCGCCATCAACAAGTCGGAACCGACAACTAAGGAGAGCCTGAAACTGGGCAAGACATACCTCTGTGGTATCCTCCACGCTTACGGTATATTTTCGATCATGATCTGCGCTTTAGGTCCAACCATAGTCCCAGAGTTACTCAAGCTCCTAATAGGCTCTCAGTGGTCACCCCCTGGCATCCAAAGCATCCTCTCGAACTACTGTTACTACATTCCGCTGCTAGCATTCAACGGCATCACCGAGGCCTTCGTCGCCTCAACGGCAACACACTCGGAGCTACGACAACAAGCTGGCTGGATGGGAGCTTGCTCTGCTGGATTCATTACTGCAGCCTATTTGTTTTTGAGAATAGGAAAATTGGGTGCTAGCGGGATCATATGGGCAAACCTCATGAACTTGACTCTTCGCATTGTTTGGAGTTCCTGGTTCATCAAAAGATACTTCCGAGATCGCAAAGTTGCTTTTAGAATAACGGAAGCATTGCCAAACTCGGAATCTGCTGTGGTTGGTGGTTTAGCTTACGCTGTTATGTGGGGCCTGCGATCCGGCGCTGAATCTAAGCTTTGGGAAATCATCAGAATACTCGTTGTTGGAGGCATGTTCGCGGTTTCAATGTAAGTTTCATATTAACACTTTGGCTTTTCCGATATATATATATATTTTCTCCTTTAACTAACGAATTAAAAAAAATAGTCTATTTCTAGAGAGGAGGTATCTCTTTGAACAGTATCGCAAATCCAAAGCAGCATAAATGAGAACCCAAATGATACATCTAATCGTCAAACTTGATTTTGGTCGCCGTTTTCGTCGTGTCAGCCTCCTTGAAAAAGGCGCCATAAGAATCGTGCTGCTTCTTTTTCACAGTGGTGCCGAATTTCAAGAGCGCTTCGGGTACATCTTGTTTAGCTCCCTTCAGGATATTAACCAGTCTATGTGATGTCAGCTTTACGTCCGCAACAATGACAACGGATATCCCAAACTCACCCGCCAGAGAGTCCTTTGTCGTTCTCGGTGAACATCGTAATGGCCAATCCATCCGAACCTGCCCGACCCGTTCTAGTATACCGGTTAGTTACCTCAATATCACTATTATTCAGTACACGGTGGTGATCTTACCTTCCGATTCGATGGACGTAGTCTTCAACTGTTAAGGGAAATGTGACATTTAGGACCAGTTTGACAGCTGGAATGTCTAGCCCACGGGCAGCAACATCCGTCGCAACCAGAAGAGGTACGGAACCGGATTTAAATGCATCCAGACTCTTAAAGCGTTCCGTCTGGTTCATGTCACCGTGAATACCAGCAACCTTGAAACCTTTGGAGCGGATAAACCGTTCAATGCGCGTTGCCTCCTTCTTGTAAAGACAGAATACCAATACTTTATCCATAGCATTTTTGCCCCGTTGGTATTGGTTTAATAACGACAAAAGCCTATACTCCTTGTCCTCTGGTTTCACGACTTCCACAATCTGCTTGATCCTCGTGTTGGCACGGATGTCGGAAGAGAGATCGCCTCCAATCGTAACAGTCACTGGATCTTTCATAAAGGTAGCCGCAAGTTTCCGTACAGACATAGGCCAAGTTGCGGTAAACATGACCGTCTGGCGTTTTCTTGACGAAGGCATGGCGCCCACGATATCTTTGATGTCTTGCTCGAAGCCTTTATCCAACATCCTGTCGGCTTCGTCTAGTACAAGGTACTTCACTTTTTGCAAGTCTAGGGACTGGTCGCTGTGCAAATCCTTTAACCTCCCCGGTGTTGCGACAACAACAGATGCTTTCTTCAGTGCACGGCGCTGATCGTCCTTCGAAGCGCCTCCGTATATGCATGCGAGGCCAACGCCTTTTGGGGTGAACTTGACTAGCTGATCGTAAATTTGCATAGCCAGCTCTCTTGTAGGGGTAATGATGACAGCAGAAATTCGAGATGACGAGCGAGAAGCATTGATTGCCAACACTTTTCGAATGCAAGGGACGCCGAAAGCCAATGTTTTCCCACTTCCTGTTTCAGCGACACCGATGACATCTCTGCCTGCGAATAAAAATGGCCATGTGACGGATTGAATTGGAGTCGGTTTCGAGAAGTTCTCTAGAGGGCCATACAGCTGGTTGGAATCCGAAGGTAGGTAGGAGAACGCAGTGATAGGACGTAATGTCTCATTCTCACTGACTGAGGGATCCGAAATCTGGATGGTATTGGACTTGAGGAAGTCGTCAATCTCGGACTGAGGCAGCGCTTCCAGATCGGTAGATTGGACGTAGGAAGGTTGCTTAGGCTTAGCATCTTCCTTGGATCTTTTTTTTGGTCGAGAAGCATGCTCTGAATTAGATTCCGTATTCCGACTCCGTTTAGCCATATTTTCTGTCAGCTGGAGATTAATCGGTTACAATGGAATCAATTCAATGTTGTGCACGTTGAAAATAGCCAAATACCTACCTTACGGTAGACTGGAAACCGGAATTGGTACTGCTGATGGTGAAAATGTCGACCCTAGGCGATGTAGTGCTCGTGGAATGCGATAAAGATGAAATATCTGGCCGATTCCCCAATTTATATAAAAGAACGTGAATTTTGCGATAAATTCTGCCACGATTCTTCACCGCCTATAGCTTGGCATATGATACAATGACTAGTTCACATCCATGGATATACATTGTCAGTATTTGTCTAAAAACATTTATTTCTTCTACCATAGTGACCATATTTAGCATATGGAAAGCGAAAACATAAAACAAAACCGAGAAATTCAAAGTAAAATGCCTCTATATCATCCATTAATCATACTCGCTCTCAAAAAAGCCTTTCACAGGCCTATCTATCTTCTACCATCAGACTTCTCCAATGGTGCAGATGATTTTTCCTTTGGTCTGGTTACTTTCCATGAGCACATGGGCATCTATGACATTCTCGAACGGGAAGACTTTCTCAACATATACTTTGAATGTCCCGTCTTTGAATTTAGGCATTGCATCCAGCACCAGGTCCCGAAGCTTTCTCTGATACACAGTATCCCTACTCCGCAAAGAGCTGCCTTCGTACCTCAACCTCTTCCTCAGAATTGGACTGATATCAACACCAGCGGGCAGCTTGATGCCACCTAAGAAGCCGAGGTTGACAATGCGGCCGTCCTTCGCGGCCGCGTCAAGATTTCCTTGAAAGTAACTTGCACCGACGAAGTCAATGATCACATCGACTCCGCGGCCATTCGTAGCCTTGGTCAGCTCGGCAGCCCAGTCCTGGGTCTTATAATTAAACCCGGCCGTGGCCCCGAGATTCTTGACACAGAAGTCGATTTTCTCCTGCGAGCTGGCCGTAACGTAAATATTGCTCGCGTTGTCCGCTTTCGAGAGCTGGATGCCAGAGATGGAAACAGCTGATGCGCCTGCATGCCAAAGAATTGATTTGCCTGGCTTAAATTCACCTACTAAATACATAGCCTGGGCTGCTGTGAACCATGTCTGTAAGATTGTAGTTTGAGGGTAATTAGTATGCGACATAACATATCTGTGGGGCGGTTGAGAGATTCGTTACCTCTGGTATTCCCGCTGCTTCCACCCAGGAGACTTCTGCGGGCTTGTGAAGCAGTGTTTGCACGGAAGATGAGATATATTCCGCATACGCCCCTTTTGGTCACAAAAACCCATATGTGAGAAATTGAGAAGGGCGATTAAAGAGAGCGGAACCAGGGTGATATACAACATACCTCCATAAGCCAACCCAAATACCTCATCACCAACTTTGAAGTCGAGACAGTCTCCATCACCCAAGGATTCAATGACGCCAGAGAACTCTACACCCAATGTCTTAGGTGCTTGAGGGGGTAGCGGATACAATCCTTCTCTCTGTAACAGATCCATCCTGTTCAAGCCAAACGCTTTGATTTTCACAAGCGCCTCTCCTGCAGACGGCAGTGGCTTCGGGAGCGTAGTCACAAAAAGGTTGGCCGCGGGGCCCTTGCCTTCCTTGATATCTGACAGTTTCATGTTAATAAGATATAAATCATATGTAGTCCTGGGGCAACGAACCAATTGCACGCATGTTTGCAGTCATTGTTGATATGTTGGATGTCAGTTCCACTCAA
Organism: Blastomyces gilchristii SLH14081; assembly: GCF_000003855.2. Classification (NCBI taxonomy): domain Eukaryota; kingdom Fungi; phylum Ascomycota; class Eurotiomycetes; order Onygenales; family Ajellomycetaceae; genus Blastomyces; species Blastomyces gilchristii. The sequence continues at coordinate 68,449 of NW_003101634.1, read as the reverse complement.
GTATAACGGCAGCCTAGTTTCCCAGAATTTGAATGAATCGAGATGGACAAACAAAGGTTGCTTTTGTCTTGCTTTAGCGGACAACATAGTTGTCAGATATATGCTGCGTAAGCCAACATAGATCCTTGCTCGGCGGGTCGGCTGAACAATCACCATTATTAAGCAGCAAAACCTCCCCAAACATGTCCTTTCCGGGGAAAGGATTGATCCGCCACCAAGCCTTTCTCGGGAGTTGCGGATCGAGTATTTCGGCTTATAAACGAGAATGGCTATCTGTACAAGTTCTACAATGGGGTTTACAATGCTAGATCAATGTATGTGTCATTTCGCTATCATGTCGTGGATAATACAGGATGAATAAGAAACATGTACAGCGCAATGTGCAACGTGATAAATATCACCTCAGCCCTTGTGCCTTCCGCTCCTCTCTCTAGCTGATCTCGTAAGCCTTGATCATCTCTGCAAGGCGAGCCGATTCCGCACTGTAATCGATAGCGCTGACAGACAATACTTGGTATCGGACACTAATAAGTGTATTAGCAACAGTACGTACACAAATGTAGGGAGAGTAATAGGTAACATACCGTTGCTGGTCCTGGAAGTTATCCATTTTGGCTCTGCATTTAAAATTCCAAGCACGACAGTTGGCCTTCTGGACAAGCTCTTCGTACGCCCGCTCATCATTTTCCTTGAGCTCCATGAGTTCATTTGCAGAAGTTCCTAAAATCAATTTCCCCACTTCGTCGAAGCAACTGAGCCACATGGCGCCAGTATGATCACACACGTTCACGGACAGTATATAGCGATGCTCTGGATGAGGGAACGATTGGTCGCATCGCTCGCATCGCCACTGCCCGTTATCATCCTGAAGAACTTTTTTGTTGCATTTGTCGGTGAGACAAGCAGGATAAGCCATGGAGTCTTGCTTGATATAAACCACAGTGGCTTTCACAGAGAAATAATCTGGCTTCTCAGACATTCCCAAATTACCTTCGTGGACCTGAACAATGGTTTTGAACGAGCTAGCCCTGTCACCAAATCCTGCAGCGTTGCTCATGGAGTCATGAGACGCAAAAGTTTCTGACCTTCCTTGAGCATCATACCAGCCCTTTAATTTATGAGCGTCTTCAATATCGGGATCGACTGTCATGGACCCCGAACTCAACAGACTAAGAGATCTCCCATTATAATCAGAGACTTTCACGCCCTTGAAAGCAACCACAGATTCCGGTACAGAATCAAACTCCTTGGCGGTATTTCCCCACACTGTAAGTCGAACAGAATATCCCGTGTTGTCAACTAACGTAAGATCACGTTTGTCGTAAGGCTTGCTGGTTGTCTTAGATAGGATTTGAGAGGTTTCTCCAACGTCTTTCAACACACCAATCACGTCGATTGTGGTGCCTGCTTCTACTGATTGCAAATTAGCAATATTGGTGAAGTTGAATCGAATTTGAGGAACATCATTTTGCTCTTCAGCCTGAATTCATGTTCGTTAGAAATCTATTTCCGTTTTAGCGATTCAGAGAATGACGTGTGACTGACCTTTTCAACGACCGTATCCTTCTCGAAAGTAAGCTCATATTCGTTGTTGAGGTTGTTGAACGCTTTTTTGGCTATTTGAACACGACATGGGCTCGATATGTAATACACAGAGCCTTCCTCAAAAACGCCATACAATGAGTCGCACTGGTCCTTGAAAGCGGTGGCACGAATTTCTCCGCTATCATCCAAAAGGTTGACGCTGAAAAGTTTGCCCTCTCCATTTTTATTGTGCCACGTTTTGATTGCCGATTTGTTCGTACACCGTGCCTTTATCGTCCATTTATGGGAATACGGAGAGAGTGCTTCGATGGGATATATATTGGCATGGGCGCCGGCGGACGACGAAGATCGCTGTGCTGGCTGTTGAGGCGCTTGCTGCTGAGGCCCACGGGAGCCATAGAATCCATTGCTAGAAATCGTCGTCGGAAGAGCTTTGTCCTGCTCTTCTTGCTTTGCGTCAAGCGGCTGAGGTTCACCGATCTTCTTCTCGCATATACCCAATCTCTCCAACACTTCGAGATCGAGGATAATTAGAATTCTGCAGCAAAGATTCGTGGTAAGCCAGGTTCCGATTTTGATGCTTTAACTATACCATATGACTAAGAGAAATGCTCACCTTTTCCCTTTCACCATGTTGGCTTGGAATGACTTCAATCGAACAAAGCAGCCGCGAACTAATTGCCCACTCGTAACGTAATGGTTGGCCTCTATCACATCCAAGTTAATAAAAAGAACGTTCGATAGTCATCAGCGGTTGGGGCCCAAGCATACGGGTTGCAAGCATTGTTTGTATATAGTTTGTAATGTCACTGAAAACGGCTCTGAACCTTTCGGGGCTGTTTGGCTGAGCAGGCAAAGGCTTGACTTGAAGACATTGGAGGATAGGCTCAGCAACCTTGGGTCTTGAGTCATCAAAAATCGCACTGGAACCCTGTCAGTTTAATAATCCTCCCATACTCGCGTGAGCTTGAGTGAGGTAAATACCTAAGCGCCCCCATTGTGATCTCCGACGTAGGGTCTGCCATTATTGCTTCAGAAAGCAAATCTTCAACACTGGGTATCGAGGTAATAACCAATATCAAGAGTCAACAGTGGGTAACTGGGGTAGACGAAAAAAATGTTCTTGGGCGCTTGTTCACTTTTCTTCGATGTCGACGAGGGGTTGAGGATAGATTGAAGTCGCGTCGACTGAACACGCGTAAAGAGGATGCGCGGGTGGATGGCGGGGTGAGCCACGATCTAACTACTTGGAGCCTAGCGGACTAGTCACATGCCCAGAGCCAATTACATAATGCCACTGACCTCATCTGCCGGGAGCTAGTATGAAATATAGCTCACCTTTGTGATTTACAAATACTCTTCAACCCTGAAGCAAGCCAAAGCTCTCATTTTGAAGTGACCACATCATGGCTTGCGTTCATATTGATTCTCCGGGTTAGTTCGCCTTTTTATCCTCTGTTGTTATACTTTTGTTGCTCCTAACAGCCATTGTATAGAGCTCCGTACCCCGCGGGTTAACCAACCTGTCTATCGAGAGGATTGCACGCAGTGCTTTGACTCAATAGTACGCCTGCCCTTATCCCGGCCATATTTTACTCTAGGAGATTCTAACGATAAAATAAGGATGACCCTTCTGGTCTAGATGTCTGTCTTTTCTGTTTCAACGGTGGGTGTGCGGGGGACAGAAACCACTCCAGCATTCACCATCGGCGCTCAGGACATCCGCTGGTGTTGAATATAAGGAGGACAAGGAAAGCCGTGCAGGTTAGATCTTCTTGTCTCATTCTCTATCCGTTCTGTTGCTTTTTTAATCAGTTCGTTAATGTTAGCTTCTTCTAACCATGCTAATATTATTTAATATAGCGAGATGAGCCTCCTCCCAAGATGTCGAAGTTAGCCATCGCTGCAGAAAGAGAAGAAGATCGCTATGACACTACTACAAGAGTTAACTGTCACGCTTGCCAAGCCAATGATATCGATAAATCAACTGGAAATCTCTCCGCGGTTGTCGATGGTGTATTGAAAGCTGTCACATTTTCACGGAAGGAGGAAGTCAAGGCTTGGGAGCAGGAATACAAACCTTGCCAGCATATATTGTCCCTCGTTCAGGATCATTCGAACCAGGCGATGTCCAAAGGTATGTTTTCCCCCGGGCAAGGAAGAGTATATTAGGTGCCCCCAAACTCAACTTTCTTCCATAGATTTATCTAAATGTTCCTCGTGCGACTTAAAGGAGAACCTCTGGTTGTGCCTCGAATGTGGTAATTTGGGATGCGGCCGAAGTCAGTTCGGCGGCGTAGGTGGCAATTCTCATGGCCTCGCTCATGCAGATGCTTCTTCCCATGGGGTCGCCGTTAAACTTGGTTCCATTACGCCTGAGGGCTCTGCGGACGTTTTCTGCTACAAATGCAACGACGAAATAATCGATCCTGACCTTGCTGCCCATCTAAAACACTGGAACATTAATATCGCTGATCGCGAAAAAACCGAGCAAAGTCTCGTGGAAATGCAAATTGAACAAAACCTTAAATGGGACTTTTCAATGACTGGTCAGGACGGGCATGAATCGAAGCCCCTTTTTGGCAAGGGACTTACGGGACTCAAGAATTTGGGAAACAGCTGCTATATTTCCAGCGCTTTACAGTGCCTCTTCTCATTACCCGAATTCGAAGAGCGATACTCCCAACCCATGGCCGAACCGCCGCGCGTATCGTCGCCAGCAGAAGATCTTGAAACTCAATTACGAAAACTCAGCGACGGTATACACTCTGGCCGTTACGCATTTCCTGATCCAGACGCAGCTATTTGCGCTGATTCGCCCGACGTTGTATATCAAAAAGGCCTTGCTCCTTCGATGTTCAAACATTTGGTTGGTCGTGGTCACGAGGAATTCTCAACCATGCGTCAGCAAGATTCATTCGAGTTTCTTATCCACCTCTTCAAACTCATTACGCGTTCAAAACACATAGACGGCCTTCAAGATCCTGTGGGCTCATTTCGGTTTGCGCTAGAACAGCGCCTACAATGCCTAGCGTGCAAGAAGGTCCGATATACGATAGACGAGCAGGATAATATTTCGGTCCCTGTTCCGGCACGTCGTATAAAGCAAGACAATAACAATACAACCGCAGCTGGATCTCAAAGCTCACCTGATTCACCAGAATTCGAAACCGTGACTCTGAGGGAGTGTTTGGACATTTTTACTGCAGACGAGAGAGTTGAACTGACCTGTGCCTCCTGTGGTAGCAAGGAAGGCTTCCTCAAACGTTCGCGTTTTAAGACTGTCCCAAGGAATTTAGCCATTAACGCTCGCCGCTTTAGCCTCGTTAACTGGGTGCCAACAAAGCTTAATATTCCTGTTGAGGTTGATGATAAGCCTTTTGACATGAGTGCCTACATGTCCTCTGGGCTTCAGGAAGGCGAAGAACTATTACCAGAGGATTCATCCACCTCCCAAACCACGGCGTTTGTTCCAAACCAGAATGCACTTGATCAGCTTTTAACGATGGGATTCCCAGAAGTTAGGTGCAAGAAAGCCCTTCACGCAACCGGAAACGCCGACGTAGAGGCCGCGATGAATTGGCTAATTGCCCACATGGAGGATCCGGATATTGACGTGCCTGTTGAGCTTACAACAGGCAATACCACGTCAAATGACCAATCAATGGATGATCCAGACAAAATCGCCCAGCTCAACGAAATGGGAATCGACGCCGCCAAGGCCCGTAAGGCTCTGAGAGAAACAGATGGGGATGTTATTAGAGCGGTGGAGTGGGTTTTCAGCCATCCCGATGACACAGGAGCTGTGGAGGAATCCCCGGGAGATACAGATACTGGCAGCGCCAGAGAACCTCCCGGCTCCACGGAGCTACCGGCTGAATTCCAGTTACAGTCCATCATCTGTCATAAGGGGGCCTCAGTTCATGCCGGGTGAGTATATCATACTGTTTTTCCATCTCGTAATTGGTTTAATACATGTTATAGTTTACTAACAAGTTAAAAATCGCAGGCACTACGTCGCATTCGTACGAAAGCTACTCCCCGGGTCGGAGACGCCACAGTGGGTCTTATTCAATGATGAGAAGGTCGTCGAGGCGAGCGACGTAGAGGAGATGAAGCAGTTTGCGTATGTCTACTTTTTCAGAAGGCTATAGATTCTCCCTCATGCCTGTTTAGCTATTCCCAAGGGTCGAGTTCCTAGACAGAACAGATAGATTTTTTTTTTCCCCTTCTACATTCATTCTTGTTACAATTTAGCAAATGCCACCTGAATGATTTGATGAATCAAATGACTTTTATCTCGTTCCTGATGTTTTCCAGATGATTGGTTTCGCGAGCGTTTGATAAAATGAACATATGTTCGTAACGTTGTAGGCATGATCACCGACGCCATATTGATTGATGTCTTGGATCATGTAGTGCACAGCAGTACAAGAGCAGTTATGTACCAGTTCAACGCAGGCAAGCGGTTCCGACAATATGTACAAAATCATATGAAGAAAAGATGATAGCAGGCCTTGAAACACTAGCGAAAAGGGAACCATAGGGGGCGAAGTCTTTTTCATTCCGTTGACTTGACAACCCAACCCTATCCTACATACATTCCACAAGCGAATTTCAAACGAGAAAGATGGAGCAAAGTAAACGGAATGCACCCCAGCTAACCAGCACACAAGAAAATAGAAATAGCAGTTATATGTAGAATTAATACAACGGAGGGGGTACACAGAGGAGAAGGAAACGGCCAATGAATGAACGGAATAAAAAAAACAGAAAAAAGTAAAAGAAGTATCATCACAACCCCTCAACAGCACCACTACTTTCTTCACGAACGGGAGTCGAAAACCGTCCTCTTGTCTCACTAATAATCCATGAGAACCACTCATCAAGCTTCCCCTTCTCGAAGTACGTGCGTAGCAGATCAGCCTCTGCATCTAGCTCCTGGACGAGGCTAATCTGCTGGTCAGGCGGCAGGACCGCATGGGATCTTGCAGGGAGGATGTTTGTTTCAAGGATGCGAGAGGGCGTGAACGATTGGCGGGTCAGGCGAACATCCTCACCGAGTTCTGTTGTTTCAGGCAAATGGGCGTTAGTTTTAAAAAGGGGTCATGATAAGTAGAAAGATGCAGTAGGTGCAAAGACGAGGCGCAGAGGAAAATGGGAAAAGGGGAGAAAAAAGGAATCCTACCTTCAGCAAGTTGCCTCATCGTCTCCGCCAACGCCGTCGATCGAACATTAGACTCAACCTCTCTATCCCCCTTCTTATCCGTCCGGTTGATGGCTTCCCAATCATCACGAATCATGCAGCGGCGCCAGATGAGCATCTCCAAATTCTCGCGATACTCGTGTCCCTGCTGGTCCAGGTGATGGAAATTACCCAACTTCAAAACCGTGAGCGCAAACAAAAATTCATGCCCGCCAATACTATCTTCCTCTTCTCCACCTTCAAGGAACTGAACGGGATCCATTAGCGTGAGCAAATTTATGAGCTCCTCCGGCTCCATGGGCGATCTGGCAACGAGTTTGGCAAGGCAACGTTGTAGAAGAGCGCGGAGCGCTGGCTTGCCGCGCACGACGTTATTTCCAAACTGTTCGATGGCTAGTTGGAGGGCCGCACCCTCATCGATAGCGCCGTGTAGAGCAGGGAGTACATGGTCGTAGATCAATTCCTGGATGTTACAGACTTCTGTAAGCTGGTCGAACGGCCCTAGAGCCTCTTGCAAGTCTGCCGGTGCGGAACCGGCTTTTTCGAACTCGGCTAGCTTGGTTAATTTAGCAAGGGATATCTCGACACGCTTGCTCCATAGGTCGGTTTCCCGTTCAATCGCTAAGCGCTGCAAGGTATTACACGCAGTGCTATAATCACGCTCCCCAACAATATCATTGATCCAGGTCAATTTTGAATAGGCTGGGTGGCTCCGTAGGAATTTAGTTACAGCTCCTTGGTACTCCTGCATGATGAGCAGAGTTTCCGGCTGACCGACGGTGATGTGTCTAGTGAAGAAGGCATCAGCCCAAGCTTCACCAAATCGTTCGAAATAGTTGTCAATTCTGCGTTTCCAGATTTTAGTGCCTTCATCGAGCACCGGTCCCTCATCTTCCGGCCGTCGCGGTGGCCTCTGTTCTTTTATTTGCTCGTGCAGGTCGACCATAAGTTCCACCAAGGCATCCATATCTCTGAATGATTCCGCAAGGGTAATTGCGTCTTCAAGCAAGCCAATCGCAGCCAGTTTAAACAATTGTGGTTTGCGATTTTCCACGTGCGATTTCTCAAGCATTTTCCCACTAGCCTGAATATCTGTGTCATTCTGCGCTGCACACCACATAGTTCGCTCTTTGTGTAGCAATGCAAACGCGTTGAACTGTCTAGGTATGTTTTCCTTGATCGTGTCAAGAACATTAGCGGTTCGTGTAGCCGTTGAATCCGATCCGGTAGCTGCAGTTGTAGCGGGCCGGCGTCGACAGATGTTGAGTTCCAGGTCCAAAAGCTGTTCTGTTTCTGAATAATTGATTTGGGTTGATGTCCAAAACTCCGGCAAATCACTATACTGTGCCACGATGGCTGCATCGTCATCGGCAAATTCGTCGCCTACTCCATATAGAACAGCATTGTCCTCTCGAAATTGGAAGGCTGTTTCCAGCGCAGCCAGCGACAGATCACAAGCCTCGCAAACCCGCTCTGCAAATTGCCTGTCAACTGCACGCGAGGTGTTGCTCTCGTCTCTTCGAAGGCCGTTCAAAAACCACGGAATGACATATTCCATTCGCCACGTATCATGAATGAACCAATGCCGGACAAGGTCAGTTTCACCACTTCCCGGCTCAATTTTCGTTTTATGATTGTCCCCCATCTTCGAAAGAATGAAGTCGAGATGCGTTCGATTGCTGGTGGTGTTCTCCTCGTTCCTCTGTTGTACCCTCCATATAGCTCGCTGGGCTGCCATTTTTTCTGCAGCCCACAAGAGCTTCCACCTCGTCAGATGAGAGATATGCACATGGAATCGCTTTATGTAAACGGCTAAGTCATGAAGCGCAGTAGCCCGCGTCTTCATCTGCTGTTCCAGGGATGGGATGGTGGTCGGAATGAATTTCGAGCTAGACCGGACAATTTCGTCGCTTATTTGTAATGCCGCATGTTCAAGTTCAGCCGGACTAGAACGAAGCTCATCATAGCCAACAAAATCAAGAGGGTTCGATTTCATGCTGCCGTAGAATACGGCCTGCTCGAGTCGCGATTTAGCAGTAATCTTTGCCCCATTGACATTATCAGAGTATGGTGTAGGAAAAGCAGATACTCGAACTAGACCAAAGTTGCGAATCATGAGTATACATGACGGATATTCATGGTCGGCATCGGAGTCCTCAGGGCCACACCCCTGGACGACATATTCATGTCCTTCCTTGAGCCGGATGTAATCCTGGAAGCTCGAAAGCGTAGCGTGGGTCTCTCCTAAGAGCTGGGCCGATGCCGGGTCAACAAACGGATCGAGGGATAGGATAATCATCCCCTTGTCGAAGATTACAAACGCCCGGCATCCAGGTTTAGGGACATATAAATGTGGCGCCCAGGGGGTGCCTGAATCCACAGAGTGATTTCGGAGTTGAATGGGGTTAACAACATCAGCAGTCGCTGTGGAACCCGCAATCCTCAAGCCGACAACAAAGTACGACAGGGACGAGTTTTCACATACTCCGACAAGCGCCCAGAGTGAGATGGCGCCATCAACATTCCCAGCAGCGTAGTTACTGGAGTCACCATTGGCGAACGCAAAATCATAAACCTGGAAAGCATTTTGGGCATCATCTTCAGAGATATCCACCGTGCGTCTCAGAGCTTGTAGTATGTGTTGCTTCGCATCCACCTGCGTTTTTAGAGAGTTCCCATTATTCCAATGGATATCCCATAACTCAAACTCCCCAGCGCTGGTGGCTATTATGATATCGCGCTGGCCACGCTGGGACGACATGCCCGCCTTGACAGCCGCGATTTTTCTTTTCCACGAGCTTCCAGAGAGCACGCTTCTAAGTCCGCCGAAGAAACCACCACCCCCTCCCCGCGAGGTTCCACGGAGTACCTGAACCGAAATTCCAGGTTTTCCATGTGAATCACGAATAGACACATGGGCGAGGCGGCCAGTAGACAATGCAATGATAATCCCCGAAGGTTCCGCGTTAATGATCTCCGTAGCCATCTCTCCAGATAACATACCAGGTATTTCCCCCTGGATTCCGTTTTGTCGTTGCTTCATTAGCCCGAGAATGGCAGCATTCGAAACTGTTTCCCAAAGAGTAATTTTGCCCGTTGATGGAACGACAACTATCAGCCCTGGGTTGCCTTCCGCAGATTTGGATATAAATGTCCCCAATGGCAGGGGGTCATCGGAGTTCCTCGCTGGGCTCGGGATAACAAAATGAAGTACCGTGCTTGGAGTGAGGGACTGCGGAGGGGTGGTGTACGGCCATACGATAGCTTCATGTTGCGAAAGGGCAAGGCAATATCCATTCGAGGGGCTAATTGTGTATCTCAATGGCGCTAGAGAGATGCTTCCCGTCAGAATATAGTTGCTCAAGGCGTGCTCTCAAAAAGCTCAACTTACCTCCCGGGTTGTCCTTGATCTGCTCAGGTACCGAAGGTAAATGCGCAACATTGTAAAAATCATTGCTAGACTATGAAACCGGCAAAAACAAAGAAAAAAAAAATTAATTTCAGCAACCTGTAATCTTCCGTAAAACTGCATCATGAAAGAAACAAAAAGTCAAAATAATAATAAAAAAGGTCTCTTACAAGAGTAATGGTCCCATCCGCATGATCTCCACGTTTGTCCTGTTTCCTAGGTCCTCTAAGCGCGAGCTCATTCATAATCACCGGCCGACTTGGAGGTACCTCCTCTGGCAAGGACTCTCCATTTTGCAGCGATTGTTCTTCACCATGATTTTTAGCCACAGCAGACTCAGACTCCCTGACATTCTGTCGTAACGTCGATCGTTGTCGTTTCGCTTTGGGCGGCTTCACCGACTCGTCTGCGGTGTTTCTCTGCCGTCGACGGGGGTTTCGCAAAATAGCGACAGAGGTGTGGGCAGCGACATTACTTGAGAACATGACGAGGGTGGAGAGATAGTGGACGTAATGGACAGAGGTCGCGATGGGTTAACAGGGTAAAGGAAAACCAAAAGCTGGTAGCTGTTTCGTTCCAGCTGTTGGCCAGTTGAGGTAGGTTGGTGTCAGAGAGAGCCAGGCTCTGAAAGTTCAGGCATCAAACAAGCCGCCTGCATTTCAAGGTTTCTGTTTACTTTATTTGAAGCTTCGCTGAGCAACTTGTTTGGCTCCATGGTTTTTGCGCGGGTCACATGATATCACATGACTTTTGTCATGTGAATTTTGTCATCCCTAGAAGTCATCATAAATCCGAAGATACGCATGTACGGTTACTCTGTACGTTGAGACTGACAGTGAACCACTCGGCGATTTATCAGAGTGGGCATGAATATATTCTTGTTCCGTGGGGCGAAAAATACTGCTACTGATCACAGGTCATTTGAAATCCGAAAATCGGCACTTTGAATCGAGGTCAAGAGCAGAATGGAATGTGTTGATTGGGGTCTTATATTGAATATTGTTCCTGGAGAAGACGATACCGGTCATGGATTGGCTTTTCAAAATGAACGAATGAACGAATGAGTGAATGACAGAAGTTGATATTCCCACCGCTTGTGTATGTTGCATCTGATCGCGTGCAATGGATGCCAGAAAATGGGGAAATGAATCCGCTTTTTATATATATATATATATATTATATAGTGCTCTCCAGTGTCTTTTGAAGCTGAAACAATATGATTCTCAGAGAATGAAATTCAGACCGTCTTCAATAACCGGGATATCTAGCTAAGGTGTTAACGGAATGGCTAGCAAGATAACATAAAAGTCTCCTAAAACAAACACTAACTACTCAAGATAACCAAGAACAAGGATTTTACAAGAGAAGCCGCACATCACTACGAATGTAGATCCCCATCCCTGTCCATCGGCGCGGATATAAATAGTATCTATATTTCATAGTAAGTTATATTGGGATATAGTTATTTTAAATACCCGATATCTGATTCCGCGCTATCTGTCAATTTCACATGTCTTTCATCAGATAGTGCGCATACATGGAAAAAGATGATGGCAAAGTAAAGAGCCCTACCCGTCGCATCAGAGCAGATGATAATGTCTGCACTTCGGGGCATCAAGCTATCTCAAGACAAAAAATAAAAGAGATGACAACAATCAAAAGAATAACAACCGGCCGGCAGAACTCCACATAACGCAAAGAGAGGAAAAAAGAAAGCTAAACCCTTTGAAGAAACATGAGAGAGAGGTCAAGGAGAAGAAACAGGAGGGGAGGGGGTGGAGGAAGACAAGGATTCGACCAAAAACCTAAGCCTTCTTCACCTCAATCTCCGCCTCGCTGGTGCCACTGGTGCTACTTTCGTTGCTCTTGACCCCAATTCCATCCACGCCGTTGATATCCTCATGGAGAGGGCCATGTATTTCCTCCTCGAAGACCGGGTCCGGCTCAACGGTTTCGAACTTGGTCTTGAACTCAGCCAAGCCCTGGGTGCTACTGTTGGAGCGACGTCTGGCGTTGGTAAAGGTATACCCGTAGTCATGCACTTCTTCTCCAGAACGGCCCCTGTGAGACTTTGGTGTTAGCAGGGTTGGAAACAGTTTTTGCTTCATAATCTACGGCAATGAGAGGATGGGAGGGGTTTCAGAAGTGGGTTTGATTTGGAAGGTGAGCTCTCAAAACAAACACAAACCCACCAATTGCCCTTCCCGCCACCATCCTTCTTGGTCTTCTTCGGGTCGGCATCAATATGGCCGTGTTTAGCGAAGTAGCGGGGTAGATGTGCTTCGGGAGCAGCGGTGCCATCAGCTATGCCAGCATGGTCACGGTCATTGAGCTTGTGAGAGCGGGTCACTGGTGAAGAAGTACGCTTGGGTTAGCAACTGACAGCCCCCCCAATTGCACCAGGGTTGGGTATAGAAAGAGGATAGATATATGCTGTTGGGGATGACAGGTTGAGCTAAAAGGCGGATGAATGGAGAACCCGTAATGATTCCGGTAAAGCAATGAATAACATTGGCAGACTTACTTGTGGAGGATGGAAATCAATGAATTGCAAACGACAAGGCTTTCTTGAAGCAGACAAGGACTGCAGTGATGGGAATGGAAGGTCGGTTGTTGAAATGGAACAAAGCAGTGGATGAAAAAGTAGGCCTCAAAGAGTAGCAAGGATAGGTAGAGAGAAGTTTAAGAAGAGGAGGATTTATAGTGAGCGACAGTGGTGACTATCTTCACTCTGCTTTCAAAGAAACAAATTTCGTAGATGAGAATGTGAATAAAATCGTTGCAGAGCGACGATGGATCAAGATAGAGGGGGAGTTTGGAAGATCAATGCAGAGAGAGATGGATGAACAAGGAGGAGATTAGGCACCTGAGGTAGCTGTGGGAGGAGAGGAGGAGAAGAAGAGAAGAGGGAGTGGTTGAGAGCTGAGTCTAGCAGAAGTTAGGTTCCCAGAGGTTCGATCTACGGTAGTTAACTAGCACGTAATAATTAATAGCTGTTTGGCCGATGGGTAAGGAGGAGATTGTTTGAGAGCATTAATCGCAGGTACATGTACATGCCATGCACTGTACTTATTATAGGTATCTCAAAGGCGAGCGGAAGGGGAGGGGGTGCTTGCAAACACATATGATGTAATGGCGTTACAGCCGACAGGTCATAATAAACGCCATCAGCACATGACCCCCAGGAACAGTGGCTATACCCTTCCAATTATTATTATTGAATGTTTGCTTTCCATGTTTCGTCGGGTCTGGGCCGGCATCTTACGACTCATAAATAATGCGCTTTGCCGCCCAGGTGAGGTGGAAAGGACCGAATTCCGGGACTCCTACCCTAAACATATTTGAAACACCCTTGATTAAACTAAGAGGCAAATTAATTGTAAGTGCCTACACAGTCCACTGCCTATCCTGGTCGGCTTCTGCTCTCTAAAAACAATGTATACCCTCTTGTACATGTACATGTAATGTACCTCTTGTGACGTACCTGTGTCGCACGCTACCCCCTTGCTTCTTGGGAGAGTTGCACCTGACCATCGGTGGGGTTGCTTGGCTTGGCAATGGCAATGGTTGGACCCCGGGTTGCTCTCCAGAGTCTCCACTTTAAGTTGCTGCTGCTGCCACTAACTAGAAGCAGTTAGACAAGCGGGCTAGCTACCTAGCCACAATCAATCAAGCCACGTTGAAGTACACAGTAACTTTTACAGTACGGGAGTAGCTCGAACGGATTTTCTATGCCAAGTTCTTCTACGCAGCACAGTAAACACGCACTGGAAACTAAAAACCACTTGCTCAAGGCAGATGCACCGCCTGCAATAGGTTCCCGGAAACCATGCCCACCAGGATTCTGAACTGGGCAACGGACCTGAGCTCCGTGCTGGGCGCCAGCATCATGCTCGTCTCTTTCATCGCACCCAGCAGTCAAAAACAACTCCAAACCTAGGTCAGAAGAGACCGCCTCGCACAACAACAAGACGGATGGTGACGATGATGGGGATAATCGGAAGGCTCTGGTGGCCTTAAACGAATCTGCGATAACCAATGTCCAACGCGAGTTTCAGAACACTGCTCAATGGGCAAATCTCAGCACACAGTTTACAAGGTGGGGGGCCACCTCTATCCTTCAAGGAGGCGCAGACTGTTGCAGACTCGTAGTCTCAGGAGTCAAGAATGTACGATGCTCTGTGGTTCCTTCTCTTGCCAGCCCGTACATTCTTTCTCCCATTAAGGTCACCACCCACCCAAGAACTAACCTAATTTCGAAGGTCGTGGAAGCACTCCTCAGAAACAACCCCCTTATCAACATATGTTAGCAATTCCACAAGGTCAGCCAGAGATCCTACAACCACTGGCGCCTGAAGTCATTGCACTTTTGCAGCAGTACTCTTACCAAGGGTGCAAGCTAACTGGCCATGGCATCTACTCTACCTTAAACGGCGCCTTGAAGAGCGGGAAAGGTGCTTTGGTGCAGCTTGATGAACATCTCATTGTGAGGCTTGGATCTAATATATCTTTAACTGATACAAACATAACTGCCCCAATCCGAAAGCATGCTGCGGACATTCCAGTTCCCCAGCCTCTTGACATGCTCTGTCTTGGCGGAAAGGTCTATGCATTCATGAACCCCATTGAGGGCCGTTACCTGGACAAACTTTGGCCAGATCTCTCAAGTACTGATAGATTCTCTATCCAAGACCAATTGGATGCCAGATTTGAGAATCTCCGGTCACTACCTTTACCATCTAAATATCTGGGTGGTGGCAATCCACCACAGTGCATTGACTGCAGAATGTGGAAGCGCAAGAGTTGCTTCTCTCTGGGAATAGCCGATCTAGCACGGAACCATATGTTGAGTTCATCAGACCCATGCTTCCTGAGAATCAACGTGTTGATCCTTACTCATGGTGACCTGCACCCTCGCAATATCCTGGCTATTAATGATGAGGAAAGAGGAGGGATTCGGATAACTGGCCTGATAGACTGGGAGGTTGGCGGTGCATATCCAGAGTACTGGGAGTTTGTCAAGTCTCTTAACACTGTTCACTCAATACGCTTGGGTGATTGGCCCTTCTTCCTGCCTCTGAAGGGGATGGGGAAATAGTTTGAAGATATGTTATTGGTTGCTTGATTGACAATTGTGTGGCATAACTGACAACATTTCTTACTCCTGCACCTAAAAAGAACTTAACTTCTATGACACCCCACCTGACCATTTCTTATCGCCCCCCCTCCTATTGCCCATTCACCCTTGATCTCTCCGAAGATACTCCTCAACTCAGACCCTCCGCTCGTATTTGTTGGAGGCTTTCAGCACAACACTCGCCGTCTAGGCCTCGTACTCATCCTCAACCCGGACTCCAAACAGCGGGTCCAGCTTGAGCTTAGCCTCATCATGGTCATAGTCAGTAAGAAGATCATCTTCAACCAAGCTCTCCAACACATCCAGGACCCACTGCTGGCAACCCCAGTGGTACATTTCATTCTCGATCTTTTGGTCCCTGACTAGTTGGCAAAAGTGATCAACATGATCGATCTCCGCGACTCGGATGTTCTCTATATGGTGGGTACTATCTTCAAGAGGCTCAGAGCGCTCGTCGTATTTGAAGTCGCACGGCTCACCGACGATTTGGAATATGATGTGCTCTGTTGAGCTAATTTGGAGATACAGGGCCCAGTGATAGGTTCCCAAGATCTGGTTCCGGGGCTGATAGATGGCGATGAAAAGCTCGGCCATTTTCTTTTCCAGTTTCTTCCTTTCCTTTATTAAAAAATGTTCCGGGCCCAACAGCGCAGGGGTAGGAGAGGTCAAATAAGATCTTCTAAGAAGAATATTAGCTTCACCCAGCAAATATCATTAGCTAAATGGGCTTTCAGCTCGATAGTTTTGGGTAGATTCAGCCTCGTCGTTGAAAATCTAGTGGGGTCATCGGATGGCCAGGAGCGTAGGAGGGGAGGCGGAAGATCATAGCATCCTCCGGTAGGGAGAAGCTCCTTTATGTCCAGCAGCGATAGGCTAGTCTTGGGTAATTGGCCAAATGCCACACTTGATGCCTCTTCTTAGCCTATGTGCTTTGCATGAAGTTTGATTCGTATGAATGAAGAATGCGCTATCCAGATGCGTGGTTCCACCGAGCGATTATTTGTCACTGCAGGCGCCTCGATCGTTGCCGGATATCCTTTCCAGTTGGCGCCTGGGCCAATGGGATATGGCAGATATCAAATTACTTGGAGCATGGCTGTTTGCAGATTATTGTAGCTAGCTTGACCGCTGTCTCTCTGCGATGTCTGCGAGCCTGCAACTGTTATTGGGTGTTATCCACTATCCTGATTCTAACCAATTTGTTCTCGTTTTAGAGCGGATGCACGTAGATAAATATATACAGTTGACATTTTGATTATTCTCTCTTTGGTTGAAAGGAGAGTAGCGGAGTTAATGAGCTTGACTAGCAGAACAGTAGTTAGAGGCCGCAGAAGAGTGTGAACGACTTAATGTAGCACACAATAGAGTATATACCTACCCTATATAAAGTAAACCCAACCGGAAATAATCTACTCGTCGTCAGAGCAGGGAACAGGTCGAGTTTTTTTTTAAAACAATTCAATAATTAACATGTAGGAGGTGCCGAGTTCCACCTACATACCTGGGAGTACTTAATTCCGCGCGTGTGGCAATGCCGGAATCCAGGTACTGTACAGGTAACCCCGCCAATGGCGCCATCAATCTGTGGGCGAGAGGCGCGGGATTGAGAGGGGCGAATAGAAATTCCTGTTATGTAAAAAACTCTTCATGGTTAGTTAGTATTACTATGATTACTACTACTATTATTTTTTTATTTCTTTTCTGACAAATAATAGATAAATTACTATATTTAATAGTAACCTCCCCGCAACATCAACAAAACTCAAAACCACGACAGTGAAGAAAAGCAAGAAGACAGAGAGCGAGAGAGAGAAAGAGAGAGAGAGAGAGAGAGAGAGAGAGAGAGAGAAACTCCTTGCATTCTTCCCTCCCATCACATTTTCATAGCGGCCCCCGCCGTTCAGAAATCAGAAACAGAAAAAAAATCATGGCGTCCACGGGACGAGTCCTCCTCCTCTCGCCACCCTCCCTCTCCTCGCATCCCGAAAAGCTAAACGCGATCCTCGGATCGCATACACGGGACAGGACAGACCTGCAGATGCTCGACCGGCTCGTCCACGGCCTCGTCTCCCTCCCCGCATCCACCTACGACATCGTCCTGCTCCTCACCGGCGCAGACAACACGCTCGCGGAACCGTACAGCCTCGTCACCCGAGACATTATCCAGCAGGTTGTTCACAGCCTGAAGCCCGCGGGGAAGCTGAGGAGTCAGGATAATAAGGCGTGGGGATTACGGAGCAGTGGGAATAATAGTGATGATGATAATGATAATGATGAGCTGACATTCAGGAACGAGGCGATATTGGCGGGGTTAGTATTTGATGATAACGGGGAGCTGCTGAAGCCTGATGTCGCGGCGCAGCAGGCTGTTCCGCTGAAGCTGGGGAGGAGGAAGAAGGAGAAGGAGAGGCGCCATCCGTCAGGGAATGATGTTACGAATGGGAAGGTGAACGCACCGTCTTCAAATGGTGTAAACGCATCCACGTCCACAGCTACAGCTACAGCTACAACGACCACGACCACGACCCCAAAAACAAACCCAGCTCCCTCCGGAGTCGGATTTATAGATTTCAGCGACGACTACGGCGTGCCGATGGAAGAGGATCCCCAGGGTTCCGATGACGAGCTAATCGACGAAGACGAACTGCTTGGCGAAGATGACATGGGAAGACCAATCGTCCAACGTGAGTTTGAATAGTCCATTCCTTTCCATTCCCATTCCCATTCCCATTCCCATTTCACAACCAACCACCACGACACACCACTATTCCATCAAACTAACCCCCACACCACCCACCACACAGCCCCTGAATGCCGCCCCAAACCCGGAAAACGCCGACGAGCCTGCAAAGACTGCTCCTGCGGCCTCTCCCAAAAGCTCGAAGCAGAAGACAAAGCCAAGCGCGCCACCGCCGACAAGGCGCTGGAGACTATCATGGCGCCGACGATGAAGCTGGGCTCGAGCGAGCTGGCGGAGGTAGACTTTACCGTGCAGGGGAAAGTGGGCAGCTGCGGGAATTGCTCGCTGGGCGATGCATTCCGGTGCGATGGGTGTCCGTATATTGGCCTGCCGGCATTTAAGCCGGGGGAGGAGGTGAGGTTGTTGAATAATGATGTGCAGCTGTGAATGAGAGGGGGATATACTCTCTTTTTTATCTCCCCACGCCATATTTTGCTACATTGAGCAAATGTGCGTTACCTTGCCTGCCCCTCATGGCGAGCTGAGGGGGGCGAATGAATGATATGTTTCATAGCGGGGTGAGAAATATCCCCCCCCCCCGGGGGGTGGTTCATTTGAATAGATCGGAAAATAATTCCACTCAATATTCTTCTCTACGGCAAATAATGCCTGTATTAACATGTTAACGTGTTAACACATATGTTATACAAATCCTCTTATGTGCACTGCTGTATGCTTACTCTGAACAACATAATGGCCATCTAGGCTCAGTTGTGATATTTTTGAATCAATGAACTAGTACTCATTTATTCATTCCCCTTTTTAGGATGGGTATATAGTAAACAATGGTGGACAACTCTAACATGCTGCCTCATGACTTCTTCAAATGTCAACATCAATGTTCTTTAAGAACCTTTCATATATAGTGTCCCTGTTACTTGAATGCATTCAGATGTGAATAATCATATATATAAAAGAGACTTAGCATTTAGAACCAAGCAGTTGAATATATAAAAGTCTTTCAAATTTCTCCTTTATTATTGCCTCCAATGAGACCTTTTTTTATTCAGCTAATAACTGCATCAGAAAAGAAACTGAAGTTGAGGCAAGAATACTTATTTCTCTTCTCTTAAGAGTGCAGAGAGTGACATTGCCTCAGAGGAGAATTTTCAAACTACACTAGATAATAAAGAGATATAAACAAGGGACACACAATCAATGCTTGAGTGAATGATTAAAATACACAAACTCATGCAAGTAGACTGATGAGGGAATAACCAAGGAATAAAATGAATGACTGAGCACTAAGCCCCCTGACCCCTAGCATCCAGATATCCACTCGGCGATATATCAAAGTTCTCCATGTAGGCCTGCCGCAAGAATCCCAGCCCCTCAAGCCATATTCAAGCATCAGCACCCCACCCATCAAGTGCACACAGATGATTTGCCATGACGCCTCAGGGATGAACAATCGCTACACTATTTCAGTTTCATAAGACCAAAGGCGTGATCATTGATTCTCCAAAATGCGGCCAGGTAGCCGTCCGCATCGCCGGGTGAGATAGCATCCTTCTCGCAAGTAATCTTTCTCCAACCAGCGTCCAAATTATATTTTTCGAACCTAGCTACCTCCACGCCGACCTAGATAGCAAGGCCTAGGGGCACCACCCATGTTACCTTACCGGTGTGGAGGACAGGGATTCCAGTTTTGTAGGAAGACTCGGCCCAGGGGTAGTTCGGGCGGAGTGCGGGCCCCATATGCAAATTCGTAAGGTGATGATGGCCTCGTTCTGGTCAGTTAGGAAGTCGCTGCAGAATATAACGCTGTCTCCTGCTTGTTTGTTTGAGTCCATACCTTTTCATTACCCGAGGAGGGAGAGGAGAACACTATCGCCATTGTCTGGCGTCGGTACCTTACAGCTGACTCCGTCACAGGTGACAACTCGTTTAAACGCCATCGTTGATCTCAAAGTGTTTGTGCAGAAGGCGGATGTCATCATGGCTGTGTAAACCGCTGGCAACGAGAAGATTGGCGAGTTCATCAAGGGCTACTGCGGTTGTCCTTGAGTTGCTCAGTCGTAACATCTTCTACCCCCCGCAAGGCATTATATCGTACAGCGTGGCGAGACATCCCCCGTATTTCTTGCTTGGTTTAGTGAAAGGAGAAGAAATAGTAAGATCGTTTAAAACCAGATCTAGAAACATTCAATGTGGAGCTTGAGAAGTGTATGATTCAGCGAGAGGGGAGAAAGAAGCCCTTCTTATATGCCTCAAGCTATAAGGTGTAATTCCAGCTTTTCCCCTAAAGCTTACAATTCCGCCATCCGTCGCCAGCATTGAGCTGGTGGGGGGAGAGACCAGACTAAGGCTCTGCGAAAGCACCACGATAGGATTCAAGTTCCTAGATGCTTCTCTGATCCTCAGAAATGTCGACCTATATCGACCATGCAAGTTAACGAAATTGGAATATGGGGAGAGCAAATCCTCCCCAGTGAGATAGTGATGCATGCTGCATCTAATGCAATGGGCCAAGGTATATTGGCAAGGCTCCACGACGAGAATCAAAGTAATTGTATAGTTAGTTGTGCCATTGTTGATTGAACACACCCGCATAGACTGTATGGCAACTGATCACCATGATCAGTGATGGAGGTTAAGGCTGGGGTGGGGGAGAGCCTGAACAGCGCCGGGTTAGGTTATGTAAGCATGTATATTTATATCCTCCGCCGTTGGCCGTTAGACACACTTTGACCTTTCTCCCGCCAGGCTTTCCAATGGTTAGATAGATTCGGTTTCGTCGATTGCACATGAGTTCGTCTAGTATTTAAATGTAATATTGCAAGGCTTCCATCATCAGCTTTTCTTCCCATCAATCCCTCATAGGTGACGAAGATACCCAGAGTTTACGGCTAGGGTGAGCGCTTTGCAGCTTTCGTGTACAGTTAACGTGCAGAATATAGTAAGTTTTGTCTTCTTTTTTTTTTTGGCTTTGGCCTTGGAATGAAGAAAACCTTCACTTGCTCTCTCTGTATTATTTGATGAGAGACAACTTTTTAGATCCCTGAATGGCTTCATTATCTCGTTAATCGCATGTGTCATATCGATTTTGTGTGTGACTGCAATGCTAATTACTCGTCGATCGTTCAATCCAGAGTACGAATGAATATCTGTCGCTCGGTACTTAAGCTATGGAGAGCGGACTTCGCACGGCGCAGACATTGTATCTTTTCAGTTTCTATATATAATACATATAGCTTAGAAGAATCATATAGTAGCCTGCGGCCTGCCACGCCGTCCAATCTCCATATTCTCAGATATTTCTATTAGAAAGGTAATAATAATAACCTAGTCCATGATATATGATGCCACACGTATTAAGGTGGTATCTTCTTGCCCTTCTGCTTGGATTCATCTATTCTGTAGTTTCTTGAAGCAATCTATCCTGTGAAAGCGAGTCCAAATAAACCGAGTTATTTAAATAAGCAAAACGTACGAACAGAACTATGAAAATAATAATATAATAGAATGATTTCACAATGTTAACCAAAACTCTCTCCAGCCCTATATTGGACCAAGAGGGTCGAGTTGGTAAGCAGCGTCTGTGATTGGTCGGAGAGCAGTCTTGGCACTGAAAAGATTCTCCGCCAACAGATATCCAACCCCCTTCGCCTCCTCAAAGATCCACGAACATTGAAGACCCTTCGCATACCGAACGCCAGACTATGAACTGTTCTCGGTCTTAAAATCACCCAGTCGTTGCCTTACAGTCAAGCCACCTCTCTCCACTGGACGCGCCGCCACTTTTACTGTTTAGATCAGAGAGGCTCGCCGCATTTTCCCCTGACTCAACAACATCATCATGTCGTTCTCTTCCCTCGTTTCAGACATTGGATTTAGAGATGGGAACCGCGATGATCGTAGCACGTCGACTTCTCAAGGATTGACTTCCCAAACGAGTCGCGCACGCTCATATGTCAGCACCGCGGCCACCAGCGTGAGCATATCGGGCGACATCTCCAGCCAACTTCATGCCGGCTACAGCCATCCCCTCAACAGGGCATGGCAGGCCGAACGGCAATTGACGAAGGTGAGAAACGTGCTCTCCCAAATAATTGAACGAATGCAAGGTTTTCTGACATGAATGTTTGTATTGTACTAGTCCATGCTTATCTATCCTCTTTTCATTACCGACAATCCCGATGAAGAGACACCAATTCCCTCCCTTCCAAACCAGCACCGCCGCGGCATAAACCGTCTCATCCCATTCCTTACGCCCCTTGTTCAAAAAGGCCTTCGATCCGTAATCCTCTTCGGCGTCCCCTTAGCCTCCAATGCAAAAGATGCCCTTGGAACCGCTGCAGACGACCCCAACGGACCCGTCATCCAATCCATCCGGCTCCTCCGCTCCCGCTTCCCAGACCTCTACATCGTCACTGACGTCTGCCTCTGCGAATACACCTCCCACGGCCACTGCGGCATTCTCCGCGAAGACGGCACCCTCAACAATGCCCTCTCCATCGACCGCATCTCGGATGTTGCCCTTGCCTACGCCGAAGCGGGCGCCCACTGCGTCGCACCCTCAGACATGAACGACGGCCGCGTGCGCGCCATAAAAATCAAGCTCATCGAAGCCGGCATTGCCCACCGTGTGCTCTTGATGTCCTACAGCGCAAAGTTTAGCGGGTGTCTGTACGGGCCCTTCCGCGACGCTGCTGGCTCCTGTCCGTCCTTCGGGGATCGCAAATGCTACCAATTGCCGCCAGGTGGCCGCGGGCTTGCTCGCCGGGCCATCCAGCGTGATATCGCCGAGGGTGCGGATATCATCATGGTAAAGCCCGCCAGCAGCTACCTGGACATCATCCGCGATGCGAAGGAGCTGGGCAAGGATATGCCCGTGGCAGCGTATCAAGTGAGCGGGGAGTTTGCCATGATCCATGCGGGTGCGAAGGCGGGGGTGTTTGATTTGAAGGCGATGGCGATTGAGAGTACAGAAGGGATTTTGAGGGCCGGGGCGGGGATTGTGGTGAGTTACTTTGTGCCGGAGTTTTTGGACTGGCTTTCAAATTGAGAGGAGAGTGGTTCAGGCGTTCTCGTCTTTGCGTATGTATGTGGCATACGATAATCGTCGTATACCCCTGTTGCTTTTCCTTTCACGAATATTTGCAATGTTATTTAGGATAGATCGGAGTTCGGGCGGTTCTTTTTGGGCCTTGTTTTTTTCCGCGTGCCTCAAAACGAATACATCTATGTATGATATCTCTTCTCACATGTATGCTATGCATATCCTCTCCTTATTTCGATATAATACAAGAAAACAAAACACGGACGAACACAAAAAAAAACCCCAAAGTATCCACGTTTTCCCTCCATCATGTACATTACATGGAGGGGGAGACTTACTCTATTATTCTTTACCTTTGCTGTGCCCTTTGCCTACCCATCCTTCTATCCGACCGCTCCCAGCCCTCTCGGCCTTATCTCCATGGAGAATAGTGAATAGTGAACCTCTCCGTACTCCGTTGCAACTCAGGGGATACAGAGAGAGCACCAAGCCTGTTTACGGAAGTTCAACCTCCATCAACAAGGAGCGGTAGTCGAGGTGCGGATATACCTATATGCATCCATAATCTTCTTTAATGTAGAAGAGCAAAAAGTGCGATCTTGTTTTGAGGGCCTTTCCCCCTGTTCAACTCACCGACCGTCCCCGCGTACCATTCTCCTTTTTTATTTATTTATTTATATTTATTTATATTTATTTTTTATAATTCACACTACTCAAATGTTCCCGCTTCTGCTCCCGTTTTCTACATAAGCTCACCCGCAAGGCAGTCAGCTATCTTTCCTGGCCCTTTCAGGAGAAATATACATGTTCATATGGAGAAGTATATATGTCAGTTGATTGCAATTGACAATTTGAAAACCTCTTGCAATATCCAGAAAGCTTTAGAGCAAGGCAATTTGGTATAATTCTCTATCCACCGCAGGCACATTATATGACTTCGACTTTTCCCAAGATCCAAAGACGGGGTTGTATATCAGCGTCAAACCCGCTAAATACCTCACTCATTCTCATATGTATCAACAGACGGCTCTTATCCCCCATTCATCACGTTATAAATGCTCACCGGTCACTACGCCACGGCACTAGCTTCTATCTCCATGTATTCAGGTAATGATTTCCATGGGCTAACCGGGAGAGAGGGAATTCGAATTCGAACTCTGATGCTGGGGCCTGCAGACTCACAAGAGCCGTGCTGAGTGGCGGTTGGATCTGGTCAATACGGAAAAGGTAGATAGATATCTCAATCCGCGAAACAAAAAGAAAAGCGTAGGATAACAGGACGTTGTTTCTCCTCCTCTCATTTGTTGATATCTACTGCCATGGATGTGACTACGGTCTAAGAGCCCGCTAATAAACGTATGTAACTATGTACTGTACATTATTACATCCTGTTCTCCCTCCTTGCGTGATAAACAATACTTCTGAGAAATCCACAATCACACTTGTATCACAATCTCCTTTGACGCTCTGGACATGGATACGGAGCCTTTCAAAACAGGCAAGAAAAAAAGAAAATAAAATCCAAATTTCTATTCGGTAACTACTTTCCGGACGAACCACGACGACCGAGACAGAATAATAACCCTCGCATTGCGCGCTTAAAATCATAGACACTCTGCTTGATCGTCATCAGCGGCACGAGCCAATCAAACCCATGTAGCAATGATACACCCTTCCATACGCAACTTCATTAGCTGGTCAAGTTGTAAACGCAAGTTTAGGACTGCTGTTGGGGGTGGGGGGGAGGAAGTGGTTTGAAACAAATTGAAGGGGGTGAGTTTAATCTCATTTCAATTTCCTCCCCCGTCATGCTCCCTCCCACTTGCCGCCATGGATATGAATAGATAAATGAGGGGGGAATTATTCTGAACAAGAAGATGAAATAGTAAGTGTTATACTAGTACTTCCCGTCCAGCGAGATTCGGGGCTGAGCAAGCTACTTCCGTAGCACCGCGCATAATAATCTTGCTTCTTCTTGATCAAACGTGTCATGGGGCCTGATTGCGTTTTGAAGCACATTTCGGGACTAATCAAATCTCCTAGACAGAGAGTGTTCTTCTGGACTCAGATGAGGAGAAAGAGAGCGCCGTGAGTGAGTCAAGCGCCAGAAAACGACAGAGACTTACTCATCACATTTTCTCTCACTGCAAACGTTGCGTGGCTGATGGAAATTATTTCCTTATTCATGGCCCCCTCTAATAAACTGGGATGGGAATATCAGATGCCTTCGTACTCCGTACTGTACTATCCCGAAGAAAAATGCCGGCCGTCGCAGCACTATGCTTGCTCTCAAGTGATACGGAGTACATAAATTCTAATCTCTGCGCGCGCTACGCAGGAGTTATGATACAAAATACTAATAATCATCCACCGAAACCATAGCTTTCGTAAAGCCGTGGATTTTCGGGGAAACAGCGGCATTTCGTCCTGACATTTATCTTAGCGCCCCTGGCCGAGTCTGATCAATTATTATCGATATAAATGGTGTGGCAGTGATAAGGGCGAATGATGAAAGATAGTCGCTACGGTGGGGGAGAAAAAAAATAATTACATACGCCATACGATAAATTATGCGGCGGTTGGGCGCGGGAACGCTCGTCTGAAGGGCGCATAAATAACAAAACTGTCGCTCGCGCGGCGCTAACTAACAACAGAAAATCAGATGGGGGCGGCATGCGCGTTCAAAACTTCAATGCACAGCCGCCCACTCTCCCACTGCCATGATTGGGCCGCAACAGGAAAATCATAATACAACTCATCACAATAATAATGAAGGATGAACTAAAACGTACCCTGCCGCCCGCCCGGCCACCTCAGCTCTGCCATCACACCATGGCTCCTGGTGCACAAACAAGGATTGTCATTGGTGAAAAGCGGTCAGGCAAACCTTGCCATTTGCGAGGCAATGTGCTTCTGTCGCACGCACATGATAGGATGGCGGGTAGCAAGGGAGGGAGAGCGCTACGAGCGGGGGAAGGGGAAAGGAAACAAGGGCGGCAAGAGGAAAAGAGGGGGCGTCCAGCGCCCCCAGCGGCCGCGCGAACCGTGATCCCGCCGCAAACTAGGCGTTTTTGGCGAGCAGCGAGCGGCATGCGGGTACTGCGGCGCTACTGCGGCCGAGGTAGCGCTAATTTTTGGTATCTGTTAACTTTCGGGGGTTGCGTTCAGATAGGTATCATTCAGTAGCCATGATCCTAGCGAGCACCCCACTCATCCTTCTCTTTAATCACGCAAGATGTGCCCTGACCATGAGCGTCTCGGTGACTTTTTTCTGAACAATTGCAGTGGGAAAGAGAAGAGAGAAAGGCGAGAGTGCTGTTTTTCTAGCCCCTGATTGATGATATACTTCGTCCCAGGTTTTCAGGCATTGATCTTAGTGTTTCTGTCTCGCAAAAATGGGAGTTGCCCAGTCATGCCCAATAATGGTGATGCCCAGTCATGCCCGGCCAAAACATGTATAAAATTGCCCCACACACACCTCAACAGCGTGTATATTCTTAGAATAAGAAGAAGAATACACTATTTACTGACCTTGGATTTTTGAGTTCAAGTCCAAGTCTAAATCAGGAAGTCTGAAAGCGAACCCCGAGAAAGTGAGATGGGAAAAATGAAACCGTTAAAACATGGATTTACACGCAGGAAGAAAAGTTGAGCAATCGCAGTCACAAACTCAAACTCACAAACCAGTTTTTCCAAGATAATTGGACGGCCGCTCGAAACGAATGCTAGCATGGGTATGCCAGTATGGCCATTCCGGCCCAAGCTGAGTTCGGTTGTTGCCCTTCTAATAATAAGAATCCTTATCCCACAAGACGCAAACAAAGCGGACAAAGCGGCAAGCAAAACTCTAAGCGAAGGGTGGGGGGCGGCCAATATTCGCGCTGACCGCTTGTCGCAGCACGCAGCACACTTTGAGAGTTGGTTGGCGGCTGGCGACTGGCGGCTGGCGCCCGGCACCGCGAAGAGAGAAAAAATCCTCGGACAGCGCGCCATGCGCCGCAGCGACTGATTGGACGAGGATGCGGGGATGAGTGATTGGTGGAATGTAACTTGGCCCATATTATTGTGACCAGTGAGAGTACTGCGCAGAGAATATCCCATAATCCTAGGACAGAGAACTGATAAAAGCAGCCCTAGTAAGCCGTGTTTTAAAAGTCAATGCCATGGTCAACGCGTATAGATGGATGTATAATTCACTATTCATATTGGATGCCCACATAAAGACGTAGTACATAGTAACTAAAGATCGCCTTATTCATCCCGATGGACTGGACAGAGCCGATGGGAACAAACACATTGAGCTGGCAGGTGGTGTCAGAAGTGTACGCGTATTGTAATGTACATGTATGTACATGTACATACATACTTTACGTACAGTTTGAGACAAGTGTGTAAATACGCTACCAATACCGTACGTATGTCGAAACGTACCATACTCGTCAAGCGCATGTGCCGATAATTGGTACGACAACGACGACGACGACGACGACGATGATGATGATGATGATGATGGGGTCGGGTCTCATCCATGTCGCGCCGGGCTGAGAAGATTTTTTTCCCCGTCCTTCTTTGCTTTTTCTGCTGGAAACAGGGGGCCGCGGGAAAAACAATGGCGGGGCTGATTTGAGCAGCCTCTGTCATCGCTTCCAATGCTTGATTAATATTGATCGATCACACAACCACGTCGTCCAGCCCGGAAAATCTGCCAAGAGGTATCGGCTGCTGTTCCATTGGACTGTGAGGATCATGGTCTCGAAAAGGCGCGGGTCCATGATACTTTCTGCCGCGGTGTCAGCCGGAAAAAAGCAAATGGTGGAACGTAGGTGATCGAAAATCAGGGACTAACCTGGTTAAGGTCCAATTTTTTGACCACTCAGGGCTCTGGCATCAACAGGGTTGGTATGTAAGTCATTAGTTGGGTTCGTTAGTTGAAGGACAAACCTGACCACTAAACTGCTTCACATGATGCAATCGTAAAGAAACTGCTTCCAATTTTTTTGGGGCGGGAACGGGCATCCGGGCTGGTTTGAGTGCTTTGTTTAGCTCGGGCCTCTTCTCTTTTCGTTTGTTGGCGTCTGTCTGTGTTATCAATCCATCCATCAATAAGGCAAACGAGAGCAGTGTTGGGCCAATGAAGTTGCGTAACTGAACATTATCGCTGAAAACGGAAACATTACGGGAGTACAGAGTGTCTTCCCAATCCTGCCTGCTGCTCAGAATAATAATGGCCGGCATCAATGGCATGACCGGTGATTTTCAGTCCGCGGTTGGCGACAAGAGAAATATGTACTCCGTACCTAGGAAGTCACAGGCAGCCACCAGTTTAGTCTTGCTTTTTCGTCTAACCTTCCCTTGCTTCCAAGAGGCTCAATGCTAAGCGGTGATTGGATAGGTCGATATGGAGGTAAGTACGGCGGAAGAGGCCTAACCGCGCCAGATGGGGATCACTGCTGCACTCCCGAGGTCGAGGTCGCCACTGGGATACTTTTGCCAATGACGCATTATTATTCGTCTTATTATCGCTTCTGGGTGTTTTGTGCTTCAAACGCCAAGCCTGATGTCCCGACCGAGTGGATGGATATGTACTCCGTATTATCGCAAGACATTAACGGTAAATGGCTGGCAACGTAGATATTGGTACGGATCAGCCTGCTCTGGAGAGATGAAGGCCATCACGAGGAGACGAGGACGGATTGGAGGGAGAAGTAGAAAAGAGAGAAGGTGTTTATGGTCGCATTTCCGCGACATATATTCAATAGAAACTGAATTGCGCCATCCGGACAGATCCGGGGCGATCAAGAATGGATCTGTTCGCTTTCCACCCCAGCCCTGTGCTGGCTGTTCCAGCTCTTGTCTGAGCCTCAGCGGCGACTGGCGCGAGGAACCATGACAGAAACCATCGCACGAACGAATACGAGGGGGGAAACTGTGAACAAAAAATTACGGGGTACGACCGTATCAGCGATTCAGGCTTGATTGGGCATGATTGGCGTGTCCAGCTCCCACGGCTGGTGGTGGTGGTGGTTAAAAAAAAAAAAAAAAAAAAAAAAAAAACACGGAAAGCCGTCCATCTCCTCCCCTTTGCCCTTTGTGCTATTAAGGGGGGTTTGGTAGGTAGGCGCTGATTTGGCTGTTTCTCTGAAACAATGTGGGAGAGGAGAGAGCGCCCCCCAAATCAGCAGAAGGGCCCAAGTGCGTGGAACAATAGCACCACTCTCCACCCCCCCCCCCAGCCAAAGAGAAAAACTTGTATGCGGCAAATAGTCGGTCCTGGCCCAGCAGCGCCCAGGTGATCATGGGCGTTTACAGAGTTGGACGAAACACCATTTTAGTTTCACCATCATCCGCTTTGTCCCCTCATCTCGTCACGTTATTCGGGGCCATTGGTAGCACCTTGGACAGAGGGGCGGGAAGAACGGGACGCGGCGCCATAATTGGTTTAAGTCGTTCATCTTCGAAGGTTCTTTTCTTTTGGGCTCTTTCCATTTCCCCTCCGTTCCCTGGTTAGTGAGTGGGTGGAGGTATATCTGCTCGCGCTTATATCTTGTTTGTGACTCTTGTGCCGTTGAGCCCACATAGGGCCACTGAGAGACTAGTACCTGATATGCCGGACAGATGTCCAATGCTATTGATATTATTAGTAGTAGAATTGATATTATTATTTATTTTGATTGTCGTCACTGCCAGGAACTTCAAGTAGAAGTAAATAATTGATGTCAAGAAGTCCTCGATCCGTAGAGCACATACATACCGTACATACCGTTGCCGCTGGGTTTTAGGTCTTAGCTGCCTCGGAATACGTGACGATACGATACAGGGGCCTGCAACATACCAATATAAACTCATACCGTACACAGCGCTATCAATCGAGATTTCACGAAGCATCCTGGCATGAAACGCCCAGGTCTAGCGCGGAACTTCACCAGGGTTACGGAGTAGTAGCGGACGCCAATTGTCTGACTTTCTCAAGTGAGTCGTGACCAGGCATGAAAGTACAGTACGTTACTTGTACAGTCAGAATTTCAGAAATCAGAACATCCTCGTAACGTTCTGTTCTGGCGGCCCCGCAGAGCCCAAATACGGGAGTGGCAGCGGCGGGCGGCCAATCCCTGGCGCAAGCGACAGCCGAAACAAAACGATACAGACGCCCGCCCACACCTGCCCAGCCGCCCAGCAGCAGAGACATCGACGCAGACAACAACTCAAGTCACAGACACGCAGGAGACAGCTTTCTGGCCAACCACCGCCCGGCAGTGTTGGGGGGGGGGGGGGCTGTGTGGCCGGTGCTTACCTGGGTACTGCCATGTCACGCCCAAGTCAATAATAATAATAACAGAGGAAAGTGTTCAGTAGAATGTTGTCAGTGTTAGCAGAATAGCAGAACAAGCGAAAAGCCGGCAGGGAAGACAGGTTGAACACAGTGTTGATGGAGATAGTAGTTAGCTAGTCCGTTAGTCCATGCTGCTGTCACTAATATAATAATAATAACTAATATAATAATGATATAATAATGATAATAATAGTAATAGAATAAGGCAGACCCTAAAACCGGCTGTCTGTGTCTTTTTTTTTTTTTTTTTTTTTTTTTTTTCCCTCTTTTTCCCACTCCATGCTCTCTCCCTGCGGCTAACTAACTATCTTGCGCTCTTCCTCGATTTCTCCCTCTTCTTCCTCTTTCTTCCCGCTCTTCCTCGACATCCCCCCTCCCTTTGCTTTATGCCTTATATCCGTTCCCCGATTCAACTCTTCTCGTTGTTTGTCTGTTGTTGTCTGGTCTGACCTGCGCTCTGGGTTTCGTCGTGTTTGGTTTCACTCTGGCCCTGATAACTCGAAATTGCTCGTCATCGCCTCGTCTGGCGCCTCTCTCGTCTCGCTGTGCCGCCAATCCTGCTCACCATCCAATCCCCCGACCCCATTCCCGCATCGCATCGCATCGCGTCAATCTTGCTGTGCCTTTCTGTCTGATCTTTGCTACTTGTTTTGTCCCTTTGGTCGAGGTTGGAGGGGTCCCTTGTCCCAACCTGCGCGCCCCGCCCCGTCTTACTTAACCAACCAACCGTCACTTGTTTTTATTCTTCTCCCTCAGTCATCTACTTAGTGACTCTTCTCCCTTCCTTTACTCATCATCATCATCTTCTTTTTCTTTGCGTTAAATCCACTTCTCAATTGTGGTTGTTGTTTACTTGTTCTGTCGGTCCGTTTTCGGTGTAGTTGGCCTTAGGTACATACATCGCGAGCTTCCAACAACCCAAAAAACCCACGGCTGCCCCTTCTATATAACCAACCACACACAAGCACACACGCCACCTCGATTTCCTCTGACGCCCTCCCAACAACTGTTTGGAAACCTTAGCTATAGTGCAAGCAATATTTATCCCTCCGGCGATTGCCTCTATCCCACCAACCCCGTCTCGAGCATCTCTCGATATTAGCATTTCCGCGACAACCAGCTGTCTTCATTTCTTTTTTCTGATATAAGCAAGTCCTTCTTCAGTCGGGCAGATCTGCCGCAAACACGAAAAAAGATGTCCGCTGTCGCATCGGTCCCAGCGGTTAACGGAAACCATGATTCCAATAAAGACTCCAATCCAGAACATAGTCCATCACGGTTCACCGCTGTAAATGGGAGGGACCAGGGTGCGCTACCTTCTAACAGTAACAACAATAACGGCAATAATAGCAATAATACCGGTCCGTCGGAGAACAATCCCACAGTCGCCCAGAACGAAGAGCCGTCAGCGAGTGCCACTGCGGAGCGCGATCGCGCTTCGAGGAATTCGGGGACGCCAGCTCGCCAACCTGAACAATCCTTGGAGTCTGCGAACCCCACAGTCCAGGATCCCGAAGCCACATACGTTGTCTCCGACGGCAATTCTCCAAACACAAATCGAAACAAACGAAAACGTTCAGAATCAGATGAACGCCAGACTTCTCCGTCCTCGTACCAGGGTCATAGCGTCTCCAGGAGTCCTGTTTCCCAACCTGATCACAAACTCGACCCTCAAATTCAAGGCGCTCCCCCAAATGGCACGACCCACGCGCAAACAGCATCTGAAGCAGATTCAGTGGCCAAAAGAGCCAGGCAGAGCTTTGCAACCGTTCCGGAGCGAAGTGTCAGCGTCCAATCGACAGGCAACACCTCTGCCTGGGATAGTTACGATACGCAGCTGACGAATCATGCGCAACTTGGTCACCAGCCTATTGACTCTTCAGATGCTCAGCTCGCAGAAGCTCTTCAGCGCGATGTCCAAGGCCCTGACCATGCCGCAAAGAACTGGCCCACGGTGCCCGAGGGTGAATCTGCCGACTCAACCCGCAAATTCACCTATTCCCATACGCCGCCGCAAGAACGACCAATTGGCCCTGTACAAGTTGGTCCCAAGAGGAAAAGGGTTTTCAGCAACCGCACAAAGACGGGTTGTATGACCTGCAGAAGAAGGAAGAAGAAGTGCGATGAACAGCATCCTTCTTGTAAGTTTTTGAGCCATATTCCATTTTTTCGACATTGACCCATGTGCCCCATCGGCACCTGGCCCTTACGCAGTCTCCTTTCTCCTCCAAGACGTAGTATATTATTACCTTTCATTCTTTCCAAATCAACACCGGGTCTAACGGTTGGATTTTTAAATTAAAAGGCAATAACTGTTTGCGCGGTGGCTTCTTATGCGAAGGTTACTCGTCCCGAAGCACTTGGCAGAAGCCTTCTACCTCCAAACCACCAGTTCCACTCCAAGCCAAAGACGGCTATTCCGAGGTACCTCCTCAATACATCCCTGACATGAGCCCCCAGAGACACGACAGGGCCCCAACTACAATACATACAAACAATGGCAAGTCTAGACCTATCCCTGTAGACGAAAACGAGCGTGTTCCGTCGCAATACATCACAAGTGCGGCTGGCGCGGGATCTAGAGGTTCGTGGTCGAATGATACCTGGCCATCTGGTCCCTCGTCTTTCACGCCGGAACATCCTTCCCAAAGAGAGTTTCGAGATGGTCCTGGTATTAATAATATTTCTCGTGCAGAGCAACCAAAGTCCGATTATCATGCCGCCTTGCGGGAAATATCCCATGGCGCTTCACATCAGAAGCCTGGAATGCCCGTTTTTCAAGGCAATATCGAGCAGCGTCCCAAACACCAGCAACCCCACGTTGACACAAGCAGCTACCCGGCTCAGGCTCGGCTAGCTCTTAACATGGAACCTCACGTCGCATTCGAGACCCCTAAGACCGAGAAGGAAAAAATGCTTGCTGGAGAACCGTACCAGAATTACTTTGACCCGCAGCTCAACCGAGAGCGAGAACGTTGCAAAGCCGCGTTATGGCGATACAATAACGCCAGCAATCCGAACCTAGGGATCAGCCCGGACGAGCGACGGCGACTGCTGAAAGAAGTCCTAATCCCCCCATTAGACCCGCAAGCCGAACCAGGCTCCAACACCCCCGTAGGATCCTTGGGGCCCTGCGCCATCGTTGAAACGCCCTTTAATTGTCATTTCGGATACAACATCAATATCGGGGAAGACGTACTGATATCCGAAAACTGTCTGCTCGCAGACGACTGCCCTATCAACATCGGCGCGCATACGTGGATAGGCCCTAATGTCACGATATTGGGATCCATGGCGATGGGAAGCATGCAGGATCGCAAAGGTTCTCGCAGCAAGTACCAGGGCCGCCCTGTTGTTATTGCTGAAGACTGTTGGATTGGCGCTGGAGCTACTATTTTACCCGGTGTGAGCCTTGGAAGGGGCGCATACATTGCCCCTGGAGAAGTTGTCAAGCAGCAGATTCTGCCGTATGGTTTTCAAGGGCTGAAGCCTAATTTCCCTTGATATTCGTCTAAATATATGATCTATGATATGATATATGATTTTAGTGGGTTGCTCAGGTTTGAACTCTACTCTACACACGCAAGAAAGAGAAAGAGAAGGAAAATCCAGGGTAAACTGCTAGCTGGGGGCCCACATGGTTGCCTCCAAAATTTTTGCGTTCCAACCTCTGCACGCCCCAATCGAATTCTGGCTAGCTGGCTGGCTGGCTGGCTTTAATAAATCGATCTGTAAGGGGTTATATATATATTCTCTTTATTTTTAGTTTTTGTCTTGCTGTTTTTTATTTTCTATTGAAAAGACGCATTTTAGTCGATTGCTTTCTATTTCCTTTTACTGTTCTCTATTTATTAGTCCCTTTTCCTACGTATACGAAACGTTATACATGTCTTTGTTGAGTGTTCTAAGTACTCTACCGCTCTCCCATCTCTTTTTCACGTCGATGTCTATTTTATTCTTTTACCAGCTCCCAAAAGGAATTTGTGTCGTTGATAGGCGGCCAAATCTGTCTTTCTGATTGATTGATTGATTGATGAAATGATTGACTGCTTTTTCATGTTCCATGCTTCAACAGTCTGGATGCGCTCAGATATGAACTGTATATGGCTTGAGTGCGCGAGGTGCTGGAGGGCGTGGTTGAAGATGCGTGCGTTAACGGCCTGCACTTTCAAGTGGTCTTTTAATTTGAAGGAAATTGTGAAATTCCTTTTTAGATGAATTCAATAACCTGACGATGTCACGGAATGTAATATGTAATGGTTAATGGCTTTCTGATTCCCTTGCTTTCTCATCTCATTCAGGGTAAAGATGGTATTTGAAAGGGATTGATTAATGGTGGATGGGTGGCGGCATATATTAATAAATATATATATATATATCAATATCTTCTCGATCTGCTCTATAGCATGGGATACCTCCTTTACTCTGCGGAGACAAAATCAAAATAACCAATTACAAACCCAGTTGAATTTCCCTTGTCCATAGAGACAATTATACATCCCAAGCCGGTCTAAGAATTCTCCCAGAAGAAGAGGGGTAGTTATAGCTGCTGACTAAGCTATGCACGCCCCTCTCCCCAGTGTAGCCTTGTTTGCATTTCCCAAAACAACTCCGCCAGTTCATTTCTCACGGGGATCTCTTTATTTCTCATCTCTCTTTTGTCTCTCATCTCTCTCATTCTCATCGCGCATCGCTCGGTTCTCTCTTCTCTCTCTCATTTCCCTCTATTACCTCTCCTCTATCCCCTCCCAATCCACCTTAATGCCTAGGAACCCCCGTTGTATCGAACCCAGCCTGTGTAT
Source organism: Blastomyces gilchristii SLH14081 (assembly GCF_000003855.2). Classification (NCBI taxonomy): domain Eukaryota; kingdom Fungi; phylum Ascomycota; class Eurotiomycetes; order Onygenales; family Ajellomycetaceae; genus Blastomyces; species Blastomyces gilchristii. The sequence goes on along the minus strand of NW_003101634.1, from coordinate 33,278 downwards.
CTGACCGTGTTTCCCGCTCCACCTACTCACTCCTCATTCGGTACATAAACTTGTCCTTGGCTTCGGGAGGTATGGCTTTGACAACGGTTTGCGGGTGATAGCCGAAACCAACACTAACAACCTTCACCGTTTTTTTTTTTCAACAGGATAATTCCGAGAAGCGGGCTAAGATTTTTGGCCCTTCTCCGGGAAACAAATAAATCCTTTGGCCGCGCAAGATTGGCCCACCGCCTCGCGGCTCCTCCCTCCAACGAATATAGCTACAGTTACCACACACAACAGCTTCTTAGCTATTTAAAGAACCTAAAATTGTATTTTCTTCTTCTTTCTTTCTCTGTTTCGTTTTGACGAAAAGAAAAGAAGCAAAGACTTTGCAACCCTTCCGTGCGAGTCCGTCCTTGACCACCAACAAAGACCCAGCTACGAATATATCAAAAGACGAAACCCTAGGACGCGAATAGTTAGAAGACTTCTGTTGACAGGGCACGTCCCCTGCTTCTGCTGCCTTTTTGTGTTTTTGGCGCGGTATGTCGTTTTCAATCGCAGAGCTAGATAATACGGTTCGGGCCTTCTATGAAGGGAAGGGTGATGTTGTAAGTGTTGCTTTTGCTTTCGTTTTTGCTTGAAATTTTTAGCTCATGTCCAGTTATATGCAATATATAATGGACAACCGCCTAAACAAGAGGAGGGAGGAGAAAGCAGAGGAGGAAATCTGAGAACAGCAGCCATGTTTTAAAAGATCGCGACATTTGGCTAATCGTTTTCTTTTGTATACAGCAAAAACAAGCCGAATATGCCTTGACCGAGGTAATTATCCCCTGCCCACGACTTCTTCCTGACCTCACCTCCGGTCTAGCTAGTTGTCTCATGAGACGGTTTTATCTGATAGAACTCTTGTGGAACTATAGTTCAAGCAGAATCCGGATGCATGGCTCGTAGTCGCGGACATCCTTCAGCAATCCGGATACGTCTACACGAAATGTAAAGCTGACCCTATTCAACCCTTATATTACAATGCATGTGTGGGACATTTGTGGGCTGATCTTCTGTTACAGATCTTGGTTTACAGGTATTGGATGATCTTATTTCGACAAGATGGAATATCCTTCCGGTTGTGCAACGCCAAGGTAGCTATTCCCGCCTCTCTTCTATTTTTTTTTAAAAAAATCTTTTGTACTTAACATTCATGACCAGGCATCCGAAATTTCATCTGCGAATGCATCATCGAACACTCGAATACGGAGGAGAAACTAAAGAATGAGAGAGCGTTCCTCAACAAGCTCAATCTCGTGCTGGTATCAATATTGAAGCAAGATTGGCCAGATAACTGGCCGAACTTCATTAAAGAAATTACCGAGGCGTCCCCTGCCAATTTGTCTGTCTGTGAGAATAACATGGCCATCTTCCGACTGCTATCTGAGGAAGTGTTCGATTTTTCCCAGGATCAGATGATCTCCGAGAAGGCGAAGCGCCTGAAGACAGCAATGTGCAATGAATTCCCTCTGATCTTCAACCTCTTCTCCCAAATTCTGGCCGATGCGCACCAAAGTAGCCTCATAAAAGCCACGTTAGAAACATTGCTTCGATTCCTGAACTGGATTCCGCTCGGATATGCATTCGATCAAAAAATCATCAGCAAGCTGCTCGATAGGTTTTTGATGGTGCCCGATTTCATGAACTTGACGCTCAAGTGTCTAACAGAGATCGGGAGTGTACAGATTGGGCAGCAGTACCTGTTTGACGAGACCCTCGTGCAAATGTTTATGAACACGATGATGAAGGTATCGGAAATGATCCCGTCCCCCATGGATCTCAAGCAGACCTACGCTACGAGCGGATCCCGTGAACAAGAGTTTATTTTGAATTTAACCCTTTTCCTTTGCAACTTCTTCAGCGTTCACCTAAATGTAGGTTTATCTCCCGCCTAACCCCCAATTTTCTTCGGGTGAGCCTTAACACTGACTGCTTCTGATATTTTTTAGCTCCTTGAAAAACTTCCCGATACCAACATTCTCATCCGTGCGCATTTTTACCTTATCTGTATTAGCAAGATAGAAGACAGGGAAATTTTCAAGATCTGCCTCGAGTACTGGACAAAACTGGTGCAAGAGTTGTATGAAGAAATGCAGCAGCTCCCAATCACTGACATCAACCCCTTAGTCAATATGGGCGTGAGCGGCCTTTCGAATGGAGGAGCTCCGAACCCTAGTACCCTGGCCAACTACCCGCTCCGAAAACACAAATACCAGGAGGTCTTATCGGAACTGAGAGTAGTAATGATAGAGAAGATGGTGAGGCCCGAGGAAGTTCTAATCGTGGAAAACGACGAGGGTGAAATCGTGCGCGAGTTCGTTAAAGAGAGCGATACCATTCAACTATACAAGACCACTAGAGAATGTTTGGTATACCTGACCCATCTCGATGTGGTGGACACTGAAAACATTATGGCGGATAAACTGGCCAAGCAAGTTGACGGGTCCGAATGGTCATGGGCGAACTGCAATACACTTTGCTGGGCGATTGGCTCCATATCCGGTGCGATGAACGAGGAGACAGAAAAACGGTTTCTTGTCACCGTTATTAAAGACCTGCTTGGCTTGACAGAAATGAAACGGGGCAAGGACAATAAGGCTGTCGTAGCAAGCAATATCATGTACATTGTTGGACAGTACCCGCGGTTTTTGAAGGCACATTGGAAATTTTTGAAGACGGTGGTGAACAAGTTGTTCGAGTTTATGCACGAGACGCATGAAGGTTAGTACTTCAATCCCTGATTTTGCTCCAAAAAGTTAAAGAACGCAAAGCTCATGTGAAAATCCCAAAGGTGTCCAGGATATGGCGTGCGATACGTTCATCAAAATTGCCAACAAGTGCAAGCGGCATTTCGTCGCTCTCCAGCCCGGCGAGAGCGAACCGTTCATTGAAGAAATCGTCCGAACTATGCGGAAAATCACCTGCGACCTCTCCCCGCAACAAATCCATACCTTCTATGAGGCCTGCGGCTATATGATTTCGGCCCAGGGACAGAAGAGCCTACAAGATCGGCTGATTGAGAACCTCATGGCATTACCGAATTCGGCCTGGGATGCGATAATTAGCCAAGCCATGCAGAATCCATCCATTCTGGAAGACCCGGAAACCATCAAGATTATTGGTAACATTATGAAGACGAATGTTGCTGCGTGTTCGTCAATTGGGAGTTTCTTTGATTCACAGATAAGCCGCATCTATCATGATATGCTCAATATGTATAGGGCGACCAGTCCGCTTATATCTGATGCTGTTGCTAGAGGAGGTTAGTTCTCTTCCTCTTTTCCGACTGTTAAAAAAATGTATTTGACTGACTTCGATCCTTTTCGGCATTAGGAGAAAACGCCACGAAAATGCCCAAGGTACGGGGTCTACGGACGATCAAGAAGGAAATCCTGAAGCTTATAGGCACCTATGTGGAAAAGGCGGACAATTTGGAAATGGTCAATACCAATATGGTACCCCTGTTGTTAGATGCCGTCCTTGTGGATTACAGCAACAATGTTCCAGATGCACGGGAAGCTGAGGTCCTTAGCGTTATGACAACTCTCATTCACAAACTACATGTAAGTCTCTGATCTCGTCTTTTCGAACGGCCCCATCCCGTTTTGTAGCTGAGCTGACAACGCGGCAGAACCTGATGGACGACAAAGTCCCGCTTATCATGGAATGCGTATTTGCATGTACGCAAGCCATGTTGGACGCTGACTCCCACAAATACCCCGAACACTACGTGGAGCACTTCAAGCTCCTACAGGCCATCAATCTATACTGTTTCCCCTCCCTCATACGACTAAGTGAAAATCAATTCAAGTACGTGATCGAATCGATCGAGAAGGCGAGCAAGCACGATGACAGAGAAGTGGAAAATACCGCCTTGACAATATTCCTCGAGTTGGTGAATAATATGACCGAAACGGACCCGCAAATATCGAGCCATTTCTTCAAACAATTTTACATGCCTATTCTTCAAAATGTCTTTGCCGTTCTGACGGATAGTAGTCATAAAGCTGGTATGTCTTAAAACTTTCGTGTCCTCGGTGCCGACGATAGGGAATAAATAGAGCGCTAACCTGTTTCTTTTTTATCCTGTAGGGTTCAAAAACCAAGCCATGCTTCTCTCCCGCATGCTTTACCTTGTCAAAATTGACAAGATCCCTGGGCGCATACTACCAGCAGACGAGGCGGACCGGAGTTCTAATAGGGAACTCCTCACGGTGTATTTGAAGAAGAATCTTACTTTCCTGAATCTGAATCAGTGAGTCAAGTTCCAGACATATGCCTTCACCCTCCCCACCCCCCCCTTTTCCTATGGGCTGTTTGTTCCTAATCACATATGTGACCCACAGAGCCCAAATCGATAAATTCGTCGATGGCCTCTTCGATTTTAACGATGATTTCAACAAATTCAAAACCCACCTCCGCGACTTCTTAATCTCGCTAAAAGAATTTGCCGGCGACAATGCCGAGTTATATGCCGAAGAGCGCGAGCAGGCGCTGCGAGACGCTAAAATGGCAGAGAGGGACCGGCAGATGAAAGTTGGTGGGCTGTTGAAACCGGCTGAGATGGATCAGGAAGAAGAGCTGTGACTCGAAGAGGAGCTTCGGGCTGAAGTTGCTAGGGGTGTTCAGGTGGAGTCTAGAGCGCTGCCGCCGCCGTCGCCGCCGTCGTCATCTGTTTTCTCCTCGCACCACCAGCCAGTGGAGACAGATCGTGATAATGAGGATGGGTTAGATGGCTGGTCTCTATACCATTGTTAACCTCTTTTTTTTCTTTTTTCTTTTTTCTTTTTCTTTTTCTTTTTCTTTCTTCTTCCCTAATATAATATCAGATAACATCAGAGAAATCAGAAAAGTCGGAAACTTTAGGTTCTCGCGATCATCTTAGTGATTGATTGGTATTTCTTTCTTTTCTTTCTTTTTTTTTTTACCTTTTTTTTTTCCTTTTTCCATTTCTACTCTCCATATCTATCTTTCTTCTTTTTTAAAACTATGGAATGAAAAGGGAAAGAGTTAGAGGTCAGCGGGAGGCGCTCAGCTCAATACATATTTCACGGGTTGGGTTGAGTGAGTGGTGTTTGGTTTGAGTGAGAAGGAGGATGTTGAAGGACGAACGAGTTGGGAAAGTTTGATCCCCTAGGACGTTTTTTGTCGTATGGAGAAGAAAGAGAGGCGTGCGTATATCAATCTTCCTCTGTTACCTCGACGCGCTGGTGCTGATACCTTGTACTCAGATAATTGTCAATATATCTTTCTTATTTCAACTTTTAAGGTTAGAAAAGAAGGTTCTTCTGTAAGTATGTAAGAATAAGTGCTCGCAGGCGATTATTCAGGTGTTTCCAACTTGATGTGATATGGGTCAGGTCACGTGATATGGCTTACTAATCCTTCCACCATATAACTTTCCACAAGCTAGCAACCTTTCAATCACAAAAGCTTTACACCTTTCACAGGTTATGAGACCTGTTTTGTGCAAAAATCACTGCCAATTCAGGATTTCTTATTGATATAATCATTATTTTAACTACTGCTTCATTCAATACATTTATCAGGTGTTAAAATCATCTTATTCTATCAGTATTAATGTGTTTAAGATCTTGTTAATCAATAATACTACTGCTCACTTTAAAAAAAAGACTTACAGAAAACACATCACATTGTAAAAAAGTAAGAAAAAGAGAATAATATTGACAAGAGTTTAATAAATGAATATCAAGATGATGAATTTAATACAATCTCACTTATATATATATTTATAATCTTACATTCTTTTCACTGAGTTAGTTATAGATAATGATAATTCTTTATACTTATAATCTATCAGTGAATATTCTTCTAAAGTATTTAAAAGCTTTATTGATAAATGCTCTGAAATACTCTCTTAATTTAAAGCTGATTTGAATACAGCTTCTGACATAGTCAGATCAGCCTCTTAATCTACTTAATAGCTTAATACTAATTCTTATAAAGTCTACTGTTCAGATGAGACAATATCAGATCAATAGATAAAACATCTCAAGATAACATTTAAGATAAAGAAGAAGAAGTGAAGAGTTCTAGAACTTAAATTATAACTAAAAAAACTTTATTAACAGAGATTCTCTATAGATTGACTACAGAATGTTAATAATTATTCTGTCATTATCTTAATAGTCTATACAGTCACATGAAATTCTAATCTCAGTGAAAGATTGAAATTCAATCATTATAAATTAAATAGTTATATTGATAAGATAATCTCTTAATTTAAGAAAGATGTCAAGAATACTGTGAGATTAAACAGTCTAACTGATATATTCAATTACATTATATAAAGCATCTTCATGAAATTAAAACTGATTGATGCACAGTGTTAATATATAATAGAGAAATAACAGACTCAGAACTCTCTATAAAGAGATGATAAATAAGCATTATTCTGAGATATCAGAAACTGATAACTCTACACATTCATCTCAAACTCATTAAGTACAGATATCAGATCATATTTCTTCAAATATAATGAAAATCAAATCACTTATACTCTATAGAATGTGATTAAATAGAAATACTCTATCTTAAAAATACAGTTATATTATGAGACAGTTCTGAAATTCATATTACTTAGTGATATATAGATTATCAATCTACACACATTCTTTGATAAGTTTCAGTTCACTATTATAAAATTGAAGATGATAAATACTTCTCTCTCAGATATATAAATATTTAATATCTTCTACTTAGTTCTACTCAATAATTGAAGAGATTATGTTTAAAAGAAGATAGAGAAGATACAGAATTTCAAATTCACAGCTGTAATATTGAATATTAATCTTCTTCTGAAGAAGATTCACTTATGACTTAACTCTTTAAAAGATAAAAAAAATCTACAGAATACAGATTCTATAGCTAACTCAGCTATAACAGTTACAATAATTACTACATCTATCAATTTTAACAACAATACATTAAATTCGGCCTGTGAAGACTGTACTGAATGTGATTATAATAGTTCATAAGAGAGCTTCTGAAATTATCAGAGATCAGGCAATTCATCTACATATTCTGAATGTGAGAGATCTTACTTTGATAACTGTTAATTAATTAATTCTGACAGTGCTTCAGATAATTGAAGAATCTATAATACTGTAAGAATAAAGAAATTCAAAGAAAAGAAGAATAATAGTAAGAGTAGAACTTAACTATTTATTACAGTTAATTCAGAGATCTTTCAGATAATAAATCTTACAGAGATTATAAATGTATCAGTCTGTTTCATGAAATCTCACAAGAATTCTCTCACTATATAAGATAGTGATGCTGAATATCACATAGTAAGTAATAGATCACAATTTTCAGAGCTTATAGCTAGACTGACCGCTGAGATCATGAATTTCACATTTGATCTCATTTGATCTGATCTCATACATTTCTTGGCATGAATTCTGCTGAGACTAGTCATTAAAAAAACATGCAAAGTGACTATATATGAGATCTTAAAATGAAATCATGACTTGAAAAAAATGAGAAAGTGATCTTATTTAATCTCATTTAGTCTTATTCTTAGTATAAAGTTACTATTTTTAGACATTTTAAGGTTTTTTTTAGACTATTTTTAATTTTTTAAAAAGTAACACTTTTTGATAATGCTCAAATGAGATTTAAAGTCATTTAAAGTAATAAAAATAATTTAAATTGAGAAGTGAAAATCATACTCTCATTTGAAAAATGTAATAAGAGTAGACAGTAAGTCTCACTGAGACAGTATGAGACTACTATCTAATGTTAAAACTGTGTAATGAGATCAGTCAAATTGATAATAAGACTATCAAAAAATCTGATTCTGGTCTCAGACACGGTCACACGGTCAGTCTACTTATAGCAATTAATAATTCAACAGTTTAAGTGATTAACAAGGTTATTCTGAAGATTCAGAGTATCAGCACTACATTTATCTCAGTGAGTGAAAGATTGATAGAATTCAATTATATATACTATATACTGAGACTATCTGCAAATCTGATCTTCACTGAGCTTATAAAGTATCAGAGCTATATTCATTATAATATATAAGTTAATACTGAGAACTATTTTAAGTTTCTATTATCTATTAATAGTGATATCTTCTATATCAATCTATCTTATAATAATATTTACATTCTATTTCACAGCTGATTAACATTTTATAATATAATAAACAATCTGATGTATGAAGCAGTGATCTATATAACTGTTTTAAAATTAAAGACAATCTCAACAGATTGCAATCTGAATACAGAGTTCTTGAGATCTTTCAGCTGTGAGAAGATTGAACAGTTAATTAACTCTAAGAATTCAGATACTGATTTCTTCATTATCTTATCTTTATCTTGATTATCTGAAGTTCTTTCAAAACAGCTTCTGATAGATGAGTGATATTATCAACTTAATCATATCAGTGAAAATAGTATATTAAAAATGATCAGAGATTTGTAATTTAATATTACTATTATCAGTCTGAAAAAACTATTATTCTGTATTACATGTATTAAGATTAAACAGAAACATGCTTTCTATAAGAATTTCACATTATATTATATCACTTACAAGGTCTTAAAGATTTAAGTGAATATATTCAGTGATGATAAGACTCTTAAGACTGAAAATATATCATCTTACACTGATAAGAAGCTTGCGCCCTGATAGCTGAATGATTAATGCGGCCATCTGATAGCACCTTGATATGAGAAATCAAGGCATGTGGATTCGAAACCCGCAGGAAATACATTAAATCTGAAACTCAAGCACCTCAGGTTTCTAATAAATACAGAGATGTACAAATCACTTCAATGAATCACTCTATGTTTCTGAGATGAAAAGTTATTATCACATGTATTTAATTGTTACTTCTTTGTATTTTCTATATTCTTGTTATCTTGATATGATCTCAACACCTGTATTTCCTCCTGTATAATTAATACTTAACCTGTATTTAACATCACACAAGAACTCATCATAAGCTCCGCTTGTATATAAGTATAATGAAAGAATAATAATAATAATAATAATAATACAAGAAGCTTGTAATGATGATTACAGATAATATTTCTATTAAAATATAAGAATAAGATGTTGAGATATAATATATCTACAGATCTTTAATCAATTTATCAAGAATCTGCTGAGATGTGATATTATAATTATTCACTCAGACTGTGAAGAATTGAATTCAAATACAGTCACAGTATATATACTCAGTGAAGAAATAAAATAAGAGCTGACTCTCTCTTATACTTTATAATAAGATGAAGTATCTGAATAATTAATTAGTTTGATTATTGAGAAGTTCTGATCACTATTAATAGACTCTTTCACTTCTGAACAGATGTGAAATAAGGCAGTTATTACAGTTACAGAGCTGCCCCGGTGGCCGAATGATTAATACGGCCACTCGGTAGCGCCTTGGCGTGGGAAACCAAGACATGTGGGTTCGAAACCTGCAGGGGATACATTAAATCCGGAACTCAAGTACCTCAGGTTTCTAATAAATACAGAGGTGTACAAATCACTTCAATGAATCACTCTATGTTTCTGAGCTGGAAAGTTATTATTGCATGTATCTAATTGTCACTTCTTTGTATTTTTCTATGTTCTTGTTATCTTGGCATGATCTCAACACCTGTATTTCCTCCTGTATAATCAACACTTGACCTGTATTTAACATCATGCAAGGACTCATCATAAGCTCCGCTTGCATATGAGTATAATGAAAGAATAATAATAATAATAATACAGTTACAGAGCTGCTTAATCTTATATCAATCTCAACTATATTATATAAGAGCTCTAAAAATACAAGGCTGATTACACTATATAAGATCTGGCTTAAAGCTCTATCTTCTGCATGCAGTATTTACTGATGAGGTTGCAAAGCATTTTTAAAGATAGTTTTCAAGCTTATCAATAAGATGACTTTCTATTTCAAAGAGTTGATTTTTATGAGATATGATAGTTTTTTTAATTATAGATTGATAAATTTCTTCAACAGATATTTATATATATTAAAAGATATTATCTTTCAGAAGAATCTTCATCTTACTGATTCATTGATACTAACTACTTCATACAACCCGAAGGTTCTACTTAATGCAGTCTATAAAGCGGCAGTAGTAATTTCTTCAGTAATATCAGATCTACTCACTGCAATAACTTCTGATTTATTAATTGATAATCTGTTCATTGATGAGGAAATTCAACCTAAGTGTTCATTATTTCTCATACTCACTAATAATTGATGAATTGACTATGATATCTCTGCGAGAATACCTATCTTTTTAGTGCAGAATACACTGAACTCTTCAGAACTCATAGTTGAATCTGATGACTCTTTAACATCTATAAGAAATATCACTATAGTGAGAGAATCTACAGTGAGAGAATCTACAGTGAGGAAATCTTCAATAAAGAACAGTTTTAAAGATCTATCTTCTAATTCTGAGATTGCTGCACTTCTGATTCTGAAGAACCTCACACACATCAAAGCTTTCATAAAATGAAAATATTATTACAAGGCCTGTGTTAAAGAGATCAATCATTTAAAACAGATAGAGATCTGATAACTGATAGAGAGAATATTATAAATAAGTGTTCTTCATAATCAATGAGTATTTAATAAAAAGTTTAATAATATGAGTAAGATTATCTGCTATAAGACCTGCTGAGTTGTCTGTGTAAATTATCAATAAAAGAGAGTTAATTACTTAAGAATCTTTGCATCTGTCATCTCTGCATTCATCTCTCAAGCTCTTATAATGATCTCAGTATTCTGGGAATAGTATGTTCTGCAGATTGATATGATAATTACTTTTTTAAATACTCAACTACCTGCTGATGAATAAATATATATGAATTAACTCACAGAATTCTGTGAAGACTGTAATAATCTTATATATAAGTTAATACAGAGACTCTATAGTCTTAAGCAAGTAGCACTCTTATAATATAAGAAGCTGTGAAAAATGCTATTATACTCAGACTTTTATATCAGTCTCTATAATACTGAACTATTTATTCATGATGAAAGACAGATCTATATAATTATCTATATAAATGATGTTTATCTCTACAGTCTGAAAATTAATGACCTGAACTGAGTCAAAGCTGAAACTACTGCTAATTATAAGATCAAGAATGTAGAGAATTTCAATCACTATTTAAGAATAAAGATTGATAGAGATTTAACTTTATTAATATTATCTCAATCTCTCTTTATAAGAAATCTTCTGAAGAAGTTCTTAATGAATGACTGTCATTCTATATTCACTTCTATAAAGAAGAATGTTGATTTCATGAATAATAATAAGAAATCAATTGTATATATAGTAGAATTTACTCTACAGTTCTATTAATTCAGTATCAGATTTCTGTAATATCTGAAAATTAATACACATTTCAATGTAAGCTTTGCTGTAGATTTTCTTAAACAATTTAGCTCTCAGTCTATATTAAAGAACTAAGCTGTATACAAGTATACACTCTGATATCTACAGAGTTCAATCAATGAGAGAATAATCTATTACAGAGATACTGAAATTGAATCTGTAATATATACAGATACTGATTGAGCTGATAGAGATTCAGAATTCTGATCAATCATCAGTTATATCATCTATATAACAGATAACTCTGTTGTATGACAGAGCTGTCAGTAAACAGAGATCTTCAAATTATCAATGAAGACTGAATATATTACATTCTTCAAGACTGTATATAAGCTTGTCTATCTCTGTGAGCTTCTAGAAGATGCTGAATTCATTTCATTTTATCTCAATAATCTGAATACTGATGATCATCTTATTCTCACTACAGTTAATAATCTCACTTATATAATTTATACTGATAATAAGTTCATTATAGAGCTATTCTCTTCTGAAGCAATTTCATACTGCTTAAAGTATATAGAGATCTGTTTTTACATTCTTCAGAATTTTATCTGCAAGAACAAGATATCTATCTGATATATTTCATCTGCTGAGAATGTGATGAATGAGCTTACTAAATCACTTAGAACAATGAAATATATGCATTGAAAGAAGAATATAAAGAAGATGAAGAAATAGAGAGATAAAAAATAATGTATCTTATAACTAGTTTTTCATTACTACACATTTTCCAGTTATTTTTTATACCTGTACTTAATTTGAAGATGCATTTTATATATAGCATTATGTATAGTTACTCTGATAAGTGAGAGTATCAGATTATATAATCTAACTTACTAATTCTTTCATTATATAACTTTTCACAAGCTAGTAATCTTTCAATTATAAAAGCTTTACACCTTTTATAATATGTACTGATAGCTACTAGAAGTATTCACAGTAGAAAGATAAATATAACGTAATTAATTATCTAATGCTTGTTTCCATCTAATGCTTGCCTTTGTAAATCAATTACAATTAACTTTAAATGTTAAAATCTCAATAAATATTTATTATTTTAATTTTTTAATTTATAATCTATAAATATCAAGACTTATAGTATAATATAATTTAAAATTATTATAATATAGTTAAAATTGATTAAAATATAGATTCAATTAGAAAATAAAATACAGTAAAATAAAATATATAATATTTTATTATAAATTAAGAAATATATATTTATATATTATTAAAAATAATAATTCTTATATAAATATATTATAATTTAATAAATATTAAATTATTTTATATAAAAATTCTATATTTTAATTTTTAAGAATTTTTTAATTTTTTTATTATAATTCTTTTTATAAATTACAAGTAAAATATTGAAAATTCTTGAAATTTTAAATTTTGAAAAATAATTTATTAAATATTAATATATTTAAATGATTTAATATAATAATTTATTTAAATTACAATTTTAAAGTATAAATAATACATAGTTATTACAAAAATAATATTTTAAAATATAATATTTTATATAAAAATTTAAATAAATTAATAATCAATAAGAATTTCAAGATAAAAGTTTATATTTTATTAAAAATATATATAATCTATATGTTATTTAATTTTTACATGAAAATAATTTATATTTATAAATATATTTATAAATATAGACTGTGTATTTTATTTTAAAATAGTATTTTAAAAAGCTTAATAAATTAATAATTATATGTTATTTTCTCATAGAAATTTAATATAATATAATATATATCTATAAATTATTATTCCGTTTTTTAGAATAGTTTTAAATAAATATTTATTAAGATATAAATATTTGAACTTGATGTAATTGATTTACAAAGGCGAGCGTTAGATGGAAACAAGTATTAAATGATTGATTATATTAGAGATTAAATATATAATAGTATTTAAGCTGAGTTATGAATAGTATTCACAAACTTCAGTCTATATAGTTATATATAGTCAAGAGCTGCTAATCTTATTAATTATATAAAAGATAGAAATAGAAGTAAAGAATCTATAAGAAGTGAGATTTCTTATATACTTTTCTCTCTCTAGAACTTTATCTGTGAAGTTTTATACTGAGTAATTTCATAGAATCAGACTCAGTACTACAGTGATACTTACTAAAAATTCTTTATATCTATAAAAAATCTCAGTGAGAAAAAAATGTCTTATTATTATAAGAGAAAAGAGTCTATTACTTAGTTTCTTATTTTATAAGATTTTTTATAATTTACAGATTTTTCTCTGACTATTATATATAGACTGATTATATGACCGTGTCTGAGATTAAAACTAGAATATTTAATAATCTTATTATTAATTTGACTGATCTTATTACACAGTTTTAAGATTAGATAGTAGTCTTATACTGTTTTAGTAAGACTTACTATCTACTCTTATCACATTTTTTAAATGAAATTATGATTTCTACTTCTTAATTTAAATTCTTTTTATTGCTTTAAATGACTTTAAATCTTATTTGAGTATTATCAAAAAGCATTACTTTTTAAAAAATTAAAAATAGTCTAAAAAAAATCTTAAAATGTCTAAAAATAGTAACTTTATATCAAGAATAGAACTAAATGAAATTAAATGAGATTAC